>NW_020884927.1:3719233-3757190 GCF_003945725.1 Corapipo altera
CGGTGGGCGGGGGCCGGGCGGAGCGGGGCGCACGGCGCGGCACATCACAGCACGGCTCGGCACCGCGCGGCTCGGCTCGGCTCCGCTCTCCCGACATGGCATCCAAGTGCCCCAAGTGCGACAAGACCGTGTACTTCGGTGAGCGCATCTCCGGGGCCCGGCCCCTCATCCCCTTCCCCGCGCCCAGACGCATCGCCGGGACCTCAGCCCGGTTCCCCTGCCCGGAGCCGGCGCTCATCCCTGCCTTCCCCTTTCTCAAGTCCCGGTGCATCCCCGCCTCCTCTTCTCTTTTTTCCCCCTGGGATGTGTCCCCAAACCCGCCGTCCCCATGGCCGGCGCATCTCCCAGTTCCCTCTCCGGACGCACCCGGAGACTTGCCCAGCAGCAGCTGCTTCTCCCCCGGAGCCCCCCGGCAGCGGCCGCGAACTCTCTGCTCTGCCCCTCGGCCCCCCCGGACCTTCATCCTCGGGCTGTGCCTGGGGGTGCTGCTGGCTGGCCCTGGGACAGGGGACACGGGGGATGTGGGGGACAGGGGACCCCGGGCACCCTCCCGTGCTCCCTGGTTCGGACACGTGCCCGCAGTCTGAGGTGCTGAGAATGGGGTGGCTCATGTCCCCAGGTACCTGCTGGCTTGGGTCAGGGGAACCCGGCTCACCCGACACGGCCGGGGTGCTGGGCAGGGGGAGCCTATGATCCAAGGGTCTCTTTGGGAGGAGAAGCCGGCGGTAGCAGGTGCAAACAAAACCTTCTCCCAGCCGGTTTCTTTGATTCCCTGCAAGCCTGCCCCCAGGTGTGCCATTTACCCCTCCCTGTCTGGCCTCGCAGCCAGCCCTCAGCGGGCTGTTCCCATCTGGCGAGCTAATTAAGGGTTTTGGGGTTTGTACGGGACTTGTTCAAAGACAGCGCCTGGGCTCAGAGGTCCATCTTGACACGCCCGTGGCTGGGTTAGGGTAGCAGCGAGTCCCTGCAGGTCTCTGAGGGCCCTGCGTGGGGTTGAGGCTGGTCAGGATCTCTGGGAACCGGGGCTGGGATGTGTCCCGTCGGGCACCCCGGGCTGAGCGCCACCGCCGGGCTTGCAGAAAGCCGGGAGTGGGTGGGTGGAGGTGGGAGCAGGGGCTGGCCCTTTGTGCCGCCCTGGCTCAAACATGGAGCTGCCCCAGCCTGCTTCCCCCTGAGCGGCAGTGCCCGGCCGGGAGCTTCCCGGGGAGTGACCTGACCCCTCTGGCTGAGCACCCTCGAGGTGGGCACCCATGGGACTGTACTGCAGGCTCAGGATGGATCCAGCACTCCAGTCCAAGTTGCCTCCTGGGACCTACTGGCCGCGGAGTCCAGCTGGCCTGGCACTGCCTCCCTGCCCCCCCTCCCTGCCCATCTCCCCGCTGTGCTCTGGGGTCCAGCCCCTGTTGCCTCAGTGCGTTTGTTTGGTGAAGAAATACCAAAAGGTCCTGATGGTGCCTGAGCATTGGAGGCATTGGTGCTTTCATTCCTTTCCGGCCATCTCCAAGTAAACACAGGGAAATAGGAATTTGCTGTCTTCCTCCTTTAAATAAATCTATTTGTGTGGGGGTGGGAAGGGCTCGGCCCCTTGGATGTCTGTCTTTGTGTGAATCTTTTCCCTTTTAAGCAGAAAATAGTGCCCGCCCAGCCAGCTGGGCACTGACCCGGGGTCAGAGTTGCTCCTCTCTGTCCAGGGATGAGCCTGCCCTTCGTGGGGGGTTGGGGCTGGGCTCTGGGACCCTCCCTGCCTTACCTGCAGAGGTCGGGCTGTGCCAGGAGGTGAAGCAGCAGCCCCCAGCAGTGCCCATGCTCTTTCTTTCTCCCCGTGCTGGGGGCCTTGTGGGTCTCCTGAGGGGGTGGAACAGGGCTGTACCCCATGCCCCCAGCTGCCTGCCGGCTCTCTCTCCCCAGAAGGGTTTCTGTAGGTGCAGTGGTCCCTACCTAGGTCTCTGCTGTTTTGTGGTTCCCTGTTCCTGCCCCACAGGGGGTGGACACCTTGTCCTACCGGCAGGGAGGAGGCAGGTGCCTGGCAGCAGAGGAGTGGCAGCCCCTACCCCACACCTTCCTCCAGGAACTGCCACCCCTGCTGCCCCTAAGAGAGACTGGAGGGGGTGGTGAGTTGAAACGGGATCAAGCCAAAAACTACTCTGTGCTTGGAGCTGAGATAGGCTGGAGCATGTCCCTGTTAATGCCTTGAGCTTTTCCTTGAGGAACCGCCCAGGCTCTGGCAGAACAAACCTAGGTCCGTTTATTCAATGCATAAAAGCTAGATGCAAACTCTGAGCCGTCTTTCCGGGACGCGGCCCCTGGGCTTTCCTCCTGATGGACCGCGTGGTTTGGTGGGAAGGTGATGGCAGCTCTGTGTCCAGGGTTTGGTATCACTTGTGAATTCCTCGGCTCGCCCGAAGCTTAACGGGGAGGTGATTCATAAAGCCCCGCTTGTTCGGGAGTCTCCTTGCCTGTGCTGAATGAACGCTGGCAGCTCGTAACTTCTCGAATGCCTGGGATTGCAGCCGTGGGTCATGTGTGAGAAATGCCACCGTGTCCTATTCCCAGCCCCGTGCAGTGCCAGAGAGGCTGCCCAACGCCAGCAGTTGTGGGTACCTATGGAAAACTCATTTCCAGCATGCCTGTTGCTTCATGCTCCCTGGAAAAATCCAGTGGGCTCCTCCCTGTGCAGTCAGGAGGATGTGGGCGTTTCCTGAGCTACAGAATGAGCTTTTTTTCTTTAAAAAGCACAGGGAAATATAAAAATAGTTTTCTGGCTTTTTTCCCCCCTTTTTTTTTTTTTTTTTTTTTAAAGCGGGCTTGAGGTCTGTGACATTGTTTCCAGGAACGGCCAGGGCTAACTTTCCCGCTTTGGGGAGGTTGGCGGGATGAAGTGAATGTTTAACTGGAGGAGCAGCACTGCTGGCGGCTGCGGGATCAGCTCCCATCGCGCTGGCAGGTGGCAGCAGCCTGGGATTGGGTTTAGGTTATCACTTCTGTCAGGAAGCTCCGGAGGGACTGGAGTCTCCTGCAGCCACATTTCCCTGGCTCCCTTTTGCATTGCTAGCCTTAAATGAGTTTTGCAGGGTCACCGGGAGCCCCGGCCAAGCCTTTCCGCCTCCTGTCCTTTCTTCCCAGGGAACTGCGGGGGATTGCAGCAGCAGGGGGTTTCCTATTTTCCCATCCCAAGCACAAGGCAGGGAAAAGCCCTTGGGATGTGGCAAGCACACGTGCAGCGGGGTCCAACAGTGGGCGGCTTTTGGGGAGCTCACTGCACATGCTGAGGAGTGTGAGGGCTGGTGGGAGGCTGCTGCACTATTTATTTGGAAAGGGGCATCCTAAAAGCAAGTGGGAGTCACTCAGTAGCCCTCCAAGCTTGTCCCAGCTATGTCTGCAGCCGTAGATTGGGTTGCTGGTGGAGTGCCAGAGAGGGACTAAGGACATGGACACATCCAGCTGGGAAGCAAGGAGGGTCCAAGCCCAGCATGCTTCAAGGGACCCGCAGCAGATGCCTGACCCTGTGGTCACGCTTGGAGTGCAGCAGGACACAGGGTGCCATGAGGTGTAGGGTGCTCTCCCTGCAGAGCACTGCATTGGCAGGTCAGCCCAGCGAAATTCAAGCTGCAGAAGCTGCTCTGCAATTAATAAGTAACCGCTGTCCTTGGCTCCAGGCACTGGCTGTTGGGAGACGGTGGGGCAGGAGAGGCAGGAGGGCTTGATTTCCTTTACAGCTGTCCCTAACAAAGGAAGCGGCTCCTCAAGTGCAGCCGGTGTAGCCATTGGCATGGCCCTGGATCGCCAGCACGGAGCTGGCTGGGCTCCTTGGAGAACCCTCTGCTCCCATGTCTCAGGGTGGCTGCTCTTGGAACGAATGTGGACCTTGCAAAGTGGTAACTAAGGATGCTCCAGTTCCCTGCTCCCTGCGCAGGGCCCTGCTGGGGGGAGGGATGCCTCTGTGGGAAGCTGAAGAACAGGCTGATTAGCATGAGCTTTTCCCTCAGGAAAATAGCACGAGCTGTAGAAAATGATCTGTGAGAGGGTGGAATGGGATGGTGTGAGTTCTGGATCCCCTCACTCTTGTGTGCTGTGCTTTGCTGGAGCTGCTGGGGCTCCTGCACAGTGTGGTGCCGGCATCGCCAGCTGTTGGGAGCAGTGCTGCTCCCGGTGCCATGGGTGCTGGAGGCTTGGGGCTAGCAGGCTGTTCTCTGCAAGCCTGGCTAGTCTGAGTGACCACCGTTTGTTGTCTGGATTATGAAGTCCTGCACCCATGTCTCAAATCCTAGACAGGCAGAGATCTTTGTGTTCCTGTCCTCCTTCCCTGTCCCTGGCAGGAGCACAGGGATGGGGAGAGGCGAGGTGATGGGACTGGAAAGGAAAGGCAAGGAAAGGCGGAGCAGGAACGCCTAAGCAAGAAGTAATGGAAAATCTGTCACTGCAATGTTGCAATCGAGTGCAGAGCCTGGAGTGTGTGCCACGGTGCCATTTTTGGCTATGGTGTGATGGTGGTGCCCACTGCTCTTGCCAAAGGTCCAGAAGCAACCAGGGAGGTGATGGTAGGGGATAGATCCTGGCACGTGGATGGAGGAGAACCTTCCCACCAGCTTGATGTGCACTTGCTGGTGGGGAGCACCAGTGCTGCAGATGCTCCTTTCTGAGCATCCTCTCCCCCTGCTGTTTCTGTTGCCCACAGCCCAGGGCCAAGACTTGTTTGGAGTTAGAGGGGGTAGCAGGGTGGAGAGGTGAGTAGTTGTGGGGCTGGAGGGGCACTTTGACAGGCTTAGCTGCTCCAGCATGTCCCAGAATCCTGCTCTTGCCAAATGGGCCAGGAAGCTGTTTCATCCCCCTGGCACTGCTTTCCAGAGATGGCATCTCACTGTGCAGAGGGAACACAGTGCTCTGGACCAGCAACTACCCAGGGAGTGGTTTGCTTGTGTGCCTGTGTGTGCCCCCCTCTCACTGGTCACTCTGCCCCCCTGGCCATGTGGTGGGCAAGGGAAGCACCACTGGCTGTCAGGCTCCTGCTGCTGGCCGGGGTCCTGCCTGCCGTGCCTCCCATGTGGGGCCGCTGTGCAGCTGGAAAGCAGCTGATTTTTTAGGCTCAGCCCTGGCTGAACCCAGTGCCTGGCTGGAAACACTGCTGGTCCTCTCCCAGCACAAACACATACACAGTTGAGCTGCCTGACCTCAAATGCATTCCATGCAGATGCTGCTTGATGAAGCCCTGTGGAAAATGGAGAGGGACTTGCTGGAGGCTGCCCTGGTTCTGTGAACCAGAGCGGGAGGTTGGAGGCTCACAGCCAGAAAAGTGCCTGCAGTAGGTGAGGTTCTGTCAGAGGAGAGGCAGGAAGCAGTAGGGTGGACAGGAGCCATGCTGTGCATTAGGGCTGCACCTGGAAATCAAACAACTCTCCCTTGCATCCGAGTGACTCAGCTACATGGGGGCTTGGGTCCTGGGGAAGATCTTGTCTCTCCAGTTGGCTGGAAGCGGGAGCCTCTGCCTGAGATATTCCTTGTTCCCCCCGGGCTGTGCTCTGTGGTGAGGCTGTACTGAGCTGGCTTTGTTGTGCACTTGGAGGGAGCCCAGCAAGTGAATGGCTGGGGCTGGAGGGCTGCCTTGCCTTGCCTTGCCTTGCCTTAGAGAAGCTAAATATATATGTCTTGGCCACAAAATCACGGTGCGGTGTAACCGTCAGCACCAGCTGTGGGATGGGGGAGAGGAGCTGCCTGGCCATGCCTGAGGAGGGCAGGGGTGGGGACAGGGTGAGGGACATGGGAAGGCAGTGCAGACCCTTGGCAGGGCAGCATGGCTGGGATATGGCCCGGCATGGCATGGCATGGCAGGAAATCCTTAAGCTGTCCCTCTGCCTTTTTCCTCTCCCGGCCACTCTGCGAGGAACAGGGCAGGGAGGGGACGAGGCTGCCGGCTGCCCTGTTTCTCGGCTTTGTTTTCATTTACCCAGCTCCTTTCCCTGCACTTTTCTCTTTTATTCATTCCTTTGTGTTCCCAAGCAACTTGCTCGTGTTCCCAAGCAACTGCTTTGAAACGCATCTGCTGTCGGTCTGACAGCATCCCTCTCCTCCAGGGATGCCCCTCGCTGGATCCCTGTGAGGATTTGGCATCCTTATTGTCAGACTGGGCTTTGTCAGCCCTTCCCTCTGCCCTTCCAGGGCTGTGGTGGGATGGATGGGGCACAGCCCAGCCCTTTGCAGAGATGCAGCTGCAGCTATGGTTGCTTTTGCTGAATAAGCCTCCGGCTGGGAGCAGCGCTGACGTCAGGCTGTGGAAATACCTGTGCGAGGGCCTGGAGCTGGCTCGGCAGGGCCGGCGGCGCAGAAACTGGAAGGAGGGATGCTTCCTTCCCATCCCGAGAAGATGCGCTCACCTCTGGCCAGCGCCAGCTGCCTTGTCTGGGCACGGCAGATAATTACGGGATGAGCCGCGTTGTCTCTGGGGTGGGGCTGCCGCGGAGCTGTGGGAACAGTCTGCCTTGACAGTCCCCTCGGCTGCTTTCTCGCTCCTGGCCTCTGATTTTACTCATCTCTGGTGCTGTCCCTTGTCAGTGTGGGCTACACCCCCCGCGGAGCAAATCCTCCTCACAGCTACATCCTGACCCGGCTCCACCTCTCCGCCGGGGCATTTCTCTTGGGGAGAGGTTTATTATGGATGGGCACCCAGTGCCCACCCACGGCGAGGTGGGTAACCCAGGGCTGGCAAACGCCGAGTCACACACGTGTGGCAGAGGTGAAATTCCTGCAGCCAAGTACCCTTAACTCTGCCCTTCCGGAGGGTGCTGCACAGCTGGTTTAAATTCAGCTGGCTTGAGTGCAGCATCTTGCCACGGGTTGAGCGTGCAAGTGCGGGATCCAGCAAGCAGAGCAGGATGAGCGTGCACTCTGTGTATTGCTGGGAGGACGGGGGCATGGCATTCAGTGGCAGAGGCTGGGTGTGGTGCGACATCTGCACCGGAGCCCGGTGCCATCCCACGCTCCCTGCGCAGAGCTGGATGCAGCCCGGGCACTGCTTATCCTCAGGCTGCTTTTGCAGTGCCGATGGTGGGATGCGGAGCGGGGCTCCCCCCAGCAGCAGGAGGATGTGGCCAGAGACTTTTCCTCTGGAGCTGATGCAATGGTGGAGCAGATGTGGCCGGGTGACAGGAAATCTGGGCGCTGGTTCTTTCCCTCCGCAGTGATTTATGGGATGCCGTGGCCGCGGGCGGGACGCCGCTGCCCTGGAAATGGGCTGGGGTGGCTCCAAGCTGCTTCCTCTACTCGGCTCGAACAATGCCTTCTGGAAAGCCATCCCGGCTGTGCCGGTCCCGCACGCGTCCCCCGGGAGTCCTTGTTTGCAGCCTTGTTTGTTGACCAACCTCTGCGTGGCGTTTCCATCCGGACGCAAGGGGCAGCCCCCGTGGTTCCCGGGCTGTCCTTGTGCCCCGGGAGCAGGATCGTGCACTGAGCCACCTCCTCCCTCCTGCCCCATCTCCAGCCAGGGACTGTGGGTGCCAGTGGGATCCCTCTTACCCCGCGCGACCCGGGGATGCCTTGGCGGGGGGTGCATCCGTTAGGGGGGAGCAGGGATTTACAGCTGCTAAAACATTATGGAGGGGGGACGTTGGAGGAGCATCTCCTATCGCGGGAGCAGGAAGGAGCTGGCGTGGGCCGTGACCGGCTGTAATTGCAGTGACCTCTGGAAAACATCCGACCGGAGCTTCCTCCTTGCTTTGTACCCAGGGCCATGAAGGCGCTGGGTCGCGGTGGCGGGGGGAGCTGGGGGTGACGCAGCCGCAGCGCAGCCTGGCCCGGCTGTGCATCCACTCTGACAAAGCCGAGTGGTTCTTTGGCCCCGAGCCCCTGGCTCAGCTTTCAGCCCATCACGCTCTGTTTCCCTCCCCGGTCACCCTGGGGAGGGACCTGATCCTGCCAGGGAGGGCTGGGAGGATGCAGGGCTCCTGCAATGGCCCCACGGCAGCAGCACGCTGGGACCTCTGTGTCCCCCTTGCTTTTGGGGAGTACTTGTAGCTTGGGGGTGGTCCTCTGCTCCCAGAGACAGATATGGGCTACAGAGGAAAGGAAGGGCCCCTTCATCATGTGCTGCCTGCTGTGAGGGGCTGGGAGATATGAGCCCTCCTGAGTCCCTGGGCTTGGGGCCAGCAGGAATTTGCCCTGGTAGCTTTTGGCAGGCAGGCACAGACCCTGGCTGTCGTGGGGCATCCCTTCACCCTCCTGTGTGCTCCCACCTGGGTTTGATCCAACAGCCTGGACCCATCTGTGGCATCTGGAGGGTGGGTCTGGAGCTTCTTCCAGCTAATGCCAGTCCCCCAAGTCCATCTTTGACATGCTTGCTCGGGGACACTCTCAGGGGTCTCCCTTGCACCCCAGTGCAATGACTGTGGCTCTGCCCCCTAGTGCTGCCCTCCCCTGCTACTGGCCACCCTGCTGTGTGCTGGGATTGAATTTTGTGGGTGGTGATGGCATTGTTTGGGCTTATCTTGGCCCTGTGGTGTGCCCTGGACACAGCTGTTTGCCTTGGGAGGAGGGTGGCTCTGGAAGCCAGGACCTGCCCTTGAGGAGCTCTTGACCCCCATCTTGACCTGATCCAAACAGGTGACATTTGCTGAGGTCCTTAGAGGGGAAACCCGACATCCCAGAGGAGGTCTTCTTGTAGAGTGGGTCTGGCTCTGATTGCACTTTTATTTGCTTGTTAAGTATTTTATTTGGCCCTCCTGATTTAGTTTTACGGTGGCTTTAACCACACTGTTTTCCAGCTGTCTCTGCACCATGTGCAGGGGAGGGGGAGGGCATACAGGAATTGGTGGGGGGCACAAGGCAGCCCTCGACTCCCCAGGAGCTGAGAGGGAGAAAGGATGGTGCATGGCTGGGGATGCAAGGAGCACTGGCAGCCTGTGCTGCCTCCCAGGGTGCATCTGAAGGCATACATCTTGGGGCCAGCCAGGGGGATTGTGTTCCTTATAACCAGTCACAAAGCATTTGCCCTCCCTGAATTTGCCCACTGATACTTTGAAACTGTTTTCAGTGCCAGCAGAGAGTTGCTCCGCAGGTTCCTGGCCATGCATGGATGGCGTCTACACACCCATCTGCACGTTGTGCCTGTTCCTGGGTGGGAAGTGAAGGGGGAACACCCACATGCCCAAGGGACAGGTGTTTTCCAGGGCCAAATGTCCATCCTGGGTGACAGTGCAGGCTGTCTATCATCTTGTCTTCCTGGGAGCAGCTCTGGCTGAGGGCTGGAGCTGTGGCTGAGGCTCCCTGGGCAGCCCGAGCAGCTGGAGGTGTGTGTGGGAGGCATGACTAAAACGGGCGGGGTGGGCATGGAAACGCTAAATATTTGAATGGGAGCAGAGTCATTCTGGGTAAAGTGGCGGGTAAAAATAGACACAGGGAGTAGGAAGGAAAACGCTACCGTTGCTGGACTGGCTCAGGGGAAAGGGTGTCTGTGGGATGGCAGCTGGGTGGGTGTCCTGGTTTCAGCAGGGATAGAGTTAATTTTCTTATTAGTAGCTGGTGCAGTGCTTAGAGGGGGTCAGAGGCTGCGGGGGCTGTGTTCATGTCCCTCACGGCTGCAGGGACCCTGGTCCTTGCAATGTGGCTGATATTTGCAGTGTGCTGGTGATCAGCCCCTGTCAAGCGCAGCACCCCTCACGTGCAGCCCCCTGAGGTGCCTGGAGCCTGACTTACCCAGGGGCTTCAGCAGGTGCTGGATGGCAGCTTACCCCTCGCTTGTGTTCCCTGCAGCTGAGAAGGTGTCCTCCCTGGGCAAGGACTGGCACAAGTTCTGCCTGAAGTGTGAGCGCTGCAACAAGACCCTGACCCCGGGCGGGCACGCTGAGGTAAGAGCTGCTGGGGCAGACGGGGTGGGAGCTGTACTGGCATGCATGGGGACTCCCAGGAATAGGGCTGGGGTGGGTATTTGATGCCACATGGGTGGGCTGTCCATGTGGCATGCAACCCCAGGAGTGCATGCTGTGGCTTCAAATGCTGCTGCTGCAACTCATGGTGCTCCAGAGCTCTTGTGCACAGCCCTGGAGAAACCACAGAGTGGTAGTGGCACCACATGTAGTGTCCCAGCTGTGCCACTTGGGTGTGGGCTCCCAGCAGCTGTGGCAGGGCTGGGCATACCTGGTAAGCACTGGAAACGGCTCTGTGAACTGGGCAGGCTTGTTTGAGCATTGCACAGGCTTTGAAAGCGTGTGGGTGCTGAGAGCCTGTGCTGACCTATGGTTAAAAACACCAAGCACAGGGATGCCTGGGTTGTCATGGTGATGCAAGCTTGGCAGTTGTGTTCTCTGTGCCCTGGGGCTTGTGCTGGAGTGTGCTGCCACTGCCACTACCTGGCACTTGGGAGCGTGAGGGTGCCATGCCGACAGTGGCGGGTGCTCAGGCTTGGGAGCAACTGTATTTTTCCTGTGTGACACCCCAGCATGACACCCAGTGCCCTGAGTTTGCGCAGCACCTGTCATGCCCCAGTGTCACCAGCTCTTTAGCATGGTTTTAGCAGGCAGCACAGCTGGGGAGCAGGTGGTGGTAGCAACAGCTAGTGGGGAAAGTGGAGCCTGTCTTGCCAGGGAGAATGGGGCTGCATGGGTGGATCTGTGCTTCAGGCCGGGTTAAGCCCAGAATTGCTGCTTCTCCATATAAGGTTGGATTCTGCTCCCGTGGGGGATGGCAGCCAAGCCCCCACCGACTGTGCCGACAGCAGATTTGGCCCTTCCCTGCTTTTTCTCCCTCCTTTTGGAGGCTAGGTTGGAAAGGTGTCACAGGGAGACCAGCTAAATGTTTACCCTCTCCTCTGGCATGGTAACACTGCAACTATACCGATATTTATGCCTTGCAATATTTTATAGCTGTCTTTGGCCAGCCCAAAGCCTGCTCACTCCCCCAGCCTTACCTCCAGCCATCCCAACCCTTGCCTTTGGCACAGCACTGCACAGGGAGGCGAGGGAAGGGACAGCACCTCTACTCACCTACCACCCTGCCCATTTTGGGCAAGGAGTCCTTGCCTTGCAGCAGAGGGGATGGAGGGCAGGAGCACAGGGCAGAAGCAGGACTGAGATGCTGAGTGGAGCTGAGCAGGCGGTGGGGCGGGTTCCTGCCTGAGAACAGGCTTCTAGTGGGTTTTCTAGACAGGGCAGTGTGTATGGCAGCTCTGCTGGCCCCCTGCTCCAGCCACAAACACTCTCTCTTTTCTCTTGGACTCTGTTCCAGCTGGCCCATGAGAAATGGCTGTGGGGAGCTCCGGGGCTTATCGCCTGCCTCATGCCTTCCTGTGATAATCGCCCCAGACAATAGTGGGGCCGATAGCAGCTGGGCTGGGACCAGCGCCCACGCAGGGCCTCTGATCTCAGGCCAAGGCAAGGGGGATGTGAAGCTCAGTGCTCTCATGGTGCTTTGTGCCCCCAGTAAGGGCCTGACTGTGCACAGGATGCTGAGAGGGCGAAGTTATGCCTTGTTGGGTCCCAGTGGCACACCGCTGGGTCGAGGCTTAAAAATGCCTCTTGGCTGAGCTGCTGCGAGGTGCTGGTGCTCCAGCCCCATGGCATGGCACACACAGAACAGCCTGAGTGTTTATACTGCTGGAATCTCTGAGTGGTCAGGTGAGGCTGTCACTTCAGACCTGCAGCTGGGTGTGTTTTGGGGTGTTGGCAGGGCCATGGTGGTCTCTGAACACCAGTGGGGAATGAAAGCAATCCTGTGGGAACTGTTGTCACTGCTCAGCATCCTAACACTAACCCTCTCTCCCCAGCACGATGGGAAGCCTTTCTGCCATAAGCCCTGTTATGCTACGCTCTTTGGCCCCAAAGGTACGTCCGTGCCCCCCAGACCTGTGCAGCTGTGCTCAGGGCTGCAGGAGGGGCCAGGTCCCCTCAATCCCCACTGGCGACCTCAAAAACATCCCAGGAGCCAGGCTTGCATGGGCTGAGCATCAAGCCAGCAAATTGCAGTCCCAACTCTGCTGTTTCCTTGTGCAGAGGGAGAGGAGAGCTGCTGGAGAGAGGAAGAGATGGAGGGAGGAAGGGAGGGAGGGAGGAAGGAAGGAAAGAAAGGAGGGAGGGATCCATCCTGATAGCTGCCTTTTTTTTTTTTTTTTTATATGTAGAAAACAAATTCCCATTCAGACAGAAGGTGGAGTCACTCTCCTATCCCAGATGTGGCTGGAGAAAGCCTGGGTCAGGAGAAAGCCAGGCGGGGCTGAGATGCAGCAGTGACTGAGCTGGCCCTTGGCTCAGTGAGCCTGAGGGAGGAGGGAGAGGGGGCTGGGGGGAGGATGGCGATCCCAAGTGCTCCCAGGTCATCACAGTCTCTTTCTCCCCTGTGCAGGGGTGAACATTGGTGGCGCCGGGTCGTACATCTATGACAAGCCGCAGATCGAGGGGCAGACCGCGCCGGGACCCATCGAGCACCCGGTGAAGGTGGAGGAGAGGAAGGTGAATGCTGCACCTCCCAAGGGACCCAGCAAAGGTGAGGGGCAGGACAGGACAGGACAGGCGGCCTGGTCCTTCGCCATATGGGCAGTCAGTCCAAAGCCACCTCATTTGGCAATGATGTGGGGTGCAGTGTTTGCGTGGGGGGACCTTCCACACCTGTGTGTCCTGGCTGAGATGTCCCACCACTTCCCATGCCCATGACCTCTTTTTTTCCAGCTTCCAGTGTGACCACCTTCACCGGGGAGCCCAACATGTGCCCTCGCTGTGGCAAGAGAGTCTACTTTGGTAAGGTGGTGAGCAGGCAGTGGGTGATGCCTCAGAGTGGCACGGCCCATGGTGCTGGGGCTCCATGCAGGACCCCTGGGGCATGCAGAGTGGCTGGGATGGGGGCTTAGGGTTGGAACTGCAGAGGGATGTGCCTGAGGAGCCTTCAGGAGTGGGTCCTCTTGAATGTACTCCTGGGTGCAGGGCTTTATCTGCATCGTATTCCCTACTGTGACCTCGCATGTGGTAATAGCTGTCCTTGGCCACCATCTGTCACCTGCGAGGCAGCAGAGGGGTAGGAGAGATGTGGGAGGCTGGGTTGCACGGGGCTCTCTTGGGATTTTGAATGTGGAGGTGACATCCCCACGGGGAATGCTCCCCCTGAACATGCTGCAGGGAGCTGGTGTGACCCTCCCTCCTTGTCCCACTCCAGCCGAGAAGGTGACTTCACTGGGGAAGGACTGGCACCGTCCCTGCCTACGCTGTGAGCGCTGCAGCAAGACACTGACCCCGGGGGGCCATGCTGAGGTAAGGGTGTCCCAGCCCCAGGATCCCTGGGCAGCACACATGGGGATGCCAGGGGGGTATGGCTGAGCTGAGTTGTGCCCAGCTTGTCCCAGTTGGCAGCCCCTGCCTTTGCAGGAGGGCAGGACTGGGAGGAGCAGCTCTTCAGCTCCTGGGGGAGCGCGGGGGGTGCTGGGCTGTCTGCAGGGACAAGCAGAGCAGGAGAGATGCCCAGTCAGGGAGATGTGTCCTGGGGACTGGATTTTCCCTGGCCCTGGGTGACATGCTTCTCTCTCTGCCCCACACAGCACGATGGACAGCCGTACTGCCACAAGCCCTGCTATGGAATCCTCTTTGGGCCAAAGGGTGAGTGCCTGGGGGCATGTGGGATGGGGAGCCAGTCCAGGGGCACGTGCCCTGCCTGGGCTGCCAGTCTCGATGCTCATGTCACCACCCAGAGGGGACATCCACCCGGGTCCTTACCTTCTTGCATCTTCCCTTGTGCAGGTGTCAACACTGGAGCTGTGGGAAGCTACATCTACGACAAAGACCCCGAGGCAAAGAACCAGCCCTAGATGGCATCCCCCCTCCTGCCTGCCTGCACGCTCTGTGCCCCCGTACTAACCTCCTGCTCACAGCCAGAGCAGACCCTCACCAGGCTGGCCACGGAGCTGTGCCCTCTCTGCTGTCTCCACAGCCCTGCCCCTGGGTTATATATCATAGTCTTTAATATAAGCTTCAGTGTTTAAAGGCAAAGATAGAAGGTATCTCTGGTGGTTCCCAATGCGCTCTGCCCTCCCCAGCCCTCCCACCAGCCCTCCCAAGCATGGGAGGCAGCAGGGCAGGTGTGGGGATGTCACCGTGTGCAGGGGACAGCAGGTGGCACCCAAGGGACTCGGGATGGGGGGAAGGTGGTGGCAGGAGGGTGCTCCATGCAGTCTTGCAGCGCTCAGGAATGGGGACTGGGGATCAGAGTGCCCAGCCCAGTTCCTCAGCAGTTGCTGGGGTTGTGTGCCATCTGCAGCTCTGCCCTTTTTGCCATCCCAGGCTCCATGCCCTAGCTTCCACTCTCCCCAGGGTCCACAGCTGACCCTGTCTGCGGTTGTGTCTGGCACCTCCCTACATCCCCATCCTTGAATCCCTGTAGGTGCACCCAGGAAAGTGCCCAACCTGCTCTGCTGGCTGGTTTAGGTTGGTGCCCTCCCCAGCCTGACCCCCTTGGAGGCAGAGCCTGTGCTGGGGAGCACCTGGCAGCTGCAGCCCTGGTGGAGTGGGCTCTCCCCACCTTTGGAGGACAGAGCGCATTGGGTTGGAGGCTTGGCAGTGGGATGCCCGCCTGCTTCCCGGAGCCGGAGGTTTCTTGTTGTTTATTTATAACCAGTTGTAAATGTGCCCCTTGCTTTGGAGAATGACACGTGCCCCCATCTCACCCATCCACCCTTGTGCACACCCTCCCTGCTGCTGCCCAGGAGGCCGGGGAGGGGCTGGTGTGGGGGACCCACAGGGGCAGTGAGCCCTGGGTGCCAACACCCTGCTCTCTCCAGGCTCCCTGTGCTGCTGCAGGGCTGACTTTTGTTATTTGCTGACAATAAAGGTTTTGAGAGATGCGTTGTGCAGCTCAGCTCTGGGTGGAGGCGGGGGAAGCTGTGCACACCACAGAGCATCCCTCTGGTGCTAGGACAGTGTGGAACCCTGCCACTATGATCCTATCCCAGGTGGCTCCTCCTGGGGCCAGACCAAGCAGCCTTAGTGCCAGCTGAGCCTTAGCTGCCCAGGCCACTCAGAGCTCCTCTGAGTGCAGCACAAGCCATGGCTGCTCCTTGGGCTGTGAGCATGATGGGCTTGTAGGAGGCTGTGCTGCCCTGGCAGCTGGGGTGGGATGGGATGAGATCTCTGCCTTTGGAGGGTGGAAGACTGTTGGGAGAGAAGTTACGGAGCAGGTGACACTGTTCTCCCTAGCTTGGGCTTGCTCAGCAGGTGCAGTACCTGAGCAGGGCTGCCAGTGGGAAAGCTCAGCCTGGCAGCAGCAGGGCAGGAAGACAGAGTGGGCCATTCCCCATCCCCAACCCCTGGGAGCCACCAGGTCCCCAGCCAGATACCAGCACGGCTGCCAGGTCTGGTTTTAGACATCTAGCTATTCCCCCTAGGAGCTCGGTGTCTGGAGAGCAAGGCACAGAGACTGGGGCTGCCAAGGCAAACACCAGCTCTGGGAATCGCTGCTCTGGCTCCTCCCTTCCATCACATTCTTGCAAGAGCCCGGTTATGCTGCCTGCTGGCTGTGCCCCCCTGGGGACCTAGGCATCCCTCTGGCCCCATTTCTGGGGAAAACAGGGACCTGGTGGTCTCTGCAATGTCTTGCATCCTTGGAGTAGCCCCAGCCCTGGAGCTGCTCCACTGCCATGAAGGAGAAGGGGAAGTGGTTGCCAGCCACAGTCCCTGGCCTTGCTCCTCACCTGGGCACAGCTGGGAAATGCAG
The DNA here is from genome assembly GCF_003945725.1 of Corapipo altera. NCBI lineage: Eukaryota > Metazoa > Chordata > Aves > Passeriformes > Pipridae > Corapipo > Corapipo altera. The sequence goes on from NW_020884927.1 coordinate 3,734,906, forward strand.
TGGACACTGCAGAACAGGGACAGCAGGGAGCCTGTGGCCGCAGCCACATTCCTGGGCTTGGGCAGAGCAGTGGGGGTGACAGCCACCAGTGTTCCCCTCTCGGCAGCAATCCCAGCAGCATGAAGCCTTTTCCCAGGCACAGAGGGCTCAGCAGTGCAGTTCCTGGGCCAGGGAATGGGCTGTGTGTGTTCATGTTTTGGTGGTGTTTCCATAGAGACTTGACCCCTCTGATGCTTTAGGGACAAGGCTGCTGTGTAAATCAGAGCCGTGTCACTTGGCTGGCTCCTCCCCTGACCTGCAGCACAGACCTGGGCTCTCACAGCCCAAATTTGCCAGGTTTGCCCCATGTACCAGCAGCAGTGCTGAGATGGGGGGGATTCCCATCGCTCATCCGGGATCCAAACCAGCTGCCAGCAAAACCCTTGGCATGAATCCATCTCTCCTTACAACTCTTTATTTCCCATCATTAATTAACAAGCTTAATCTGGCAGCCTCTTTTCTAGCCTGTGGCAATCCCCTGCAGCAGAGAGTTTCCCTGATGGACTGCAAAGGCTGATTTTCCTCCCCAGCACCCATCTGGCTCCATGCTGTGCATCCAGCCAGGTCCAGCAGTCCTAACAGCATCGCCACCATGGGCACTGGCCCTGGCCCCTTGATGGGGGGCCAAGCAGCAGAGCCCCTCTTCAGTGCCTTCAGTCGCCATCAAACACAGGATTTTATTTATTTATTTGTTTATTTATTTATTGCTTACATTTTCTTTTCCCCATGAGAGTTTTACTGTAGGAATGCAATGAAATTAAAAATAGACAAAATTCAGCTCTGCTGCACAAGGGAGTGCCAGGAAGCCTGCATCTGTCACAGCATCCTGCTACCCCAAAGGGGACAAGCTGGCTGCTCAGGCTCCAGGTGGGAAATGTTCCCCCCTTCTGAGGTGGAGGGGTGGGGCTGGGCACCCCTTGTGACAGAAAGTGGTCCCCAGGTTAAAACTGTTAAAACCAGGAACCTGGAGGCTGTAGCAGGGCTTTGGGATCCCCTATGGGATTATCTGTGTGTGTGCTGAGGGGTTGAGGCAGTGCCTGTGCTACTAGGTCAGTGTGGGGGCCAGGGCACAGAGTGGCACTTTGCTCAAGCAGAGAAGGCAGCTCTGGCCTCTAATCCTTGGTGCATTTTTGTATTTATTTTTGGGAGGCCTATGTGAGCTGAAAATGCTCCTTTACTTGAGGCTTGGAAAACATCCTTTCCCTCAGGGATGTCAAATACTTTATTTTTTTCAGCTTGGACTCACTAGTGGGATAAAAAAGTTAACAGGCTCTGATGATTACAGACATGCTCTCCAGGGTACAGAGCAAAATAGAGAATAAAGTGGATGCAGCTTTGCTTGGAAATCCCCCAAGCCCTCTGAACTTCTCCTGGGCAATTTTGCTTGCTGGCTCCCAGTTTTCTTGGGAGCCAGTGGAGCTCAGCAGGGAGCTGGCCTTGGAGCTACTCGCTGGGCACAGGGCAGGGATACCACCAGCTGGTGAAGGGTGTCAGCCCGGACTATGGCTGCCAGCCTGGGTGATGGGTTGCCAGTCCAGGTACCCCTGAGCTGCTGGAAGAGCAGGATTGTCACCTAGTAGTGCTTCTCAACAGAAGGCTGAGGGTGCCCATGCCACCAAAAATGGGGCTGCACTGCTTGTCCCTAGTGACCCAGAAAAGGGATGGTGAGTGTAAAAGGCTGGTCTCAGAAAGGCACAGCAGGTTGCACACATTGAAAACACCAGGAAAGAACTTGGTGGGGGCAGGAATGATGAAGGCAGCCCTGTGCTACAGCATCTGAGCCAGTTCATGCAGGGATGGGAGATGCAACCACCATGGTGTGGAGGGGTCCCAAAATACAGGGAGATGGCAGGACAGTATGGCTCTGATGTGTTGTGGGCCAGAGCAGCACAGCTGGACAGCGAAGCAAGACAGATTTAAAACATTTGCTGGGAAGTCAATAAACAGGAGCCAAAAGGGATGAAGTGCTGGAAGATGTGATTTAAGATGGGATATTAAAAGCGACCGAGTAAGCACAGCTTGTTTCCACAAGGACCGAGAACCGGCTCAGATACTCCCTGAAGTCAATGGTGTGGCTCTCCTTGGCTTGGATGAGCTTTGGCTTGGTCCCAGCAGGAGGTTGAATTATTGGGTGTAAATACTGGAGAGGGTGTAGGATAGCAGGCAGGGATGAAGGAGAAGGAAAGGCACAAAACCAAGCAGAGGAGGATTTGGGTTCTAAATCCCCCTGCCAGTGCAGTGCACTGGGCTGTCACACAGGGCGAGCTGCTGGTGCAGGCTCTGGCTGTGGCACAGGGAAGGATGGTGCTGCCTGCCCAGCTTGTTACTGCCTGGGGGCATCCATGAGGAAACCCCTCCATGACGTAGGCTGATCTCTGCATCATCCTGTGTGGAGTGAGTAGCTGGGGACTGTCCTGGGGGGCTTAAGGGTCTCCTGGAGTGCCCTGGGAGGCTTGCTGAGGGAGGAATACCTCTGCTGGTGGGATGGTGTGCAGGCTGCTAATGGGTGTGCAAACCTGCGGCTCTTGCTCTCCCTCTCCTCTCTCTTGCTCTGTCCTGGCCTTCTGTCTTGCCTGGGTGTGTCAGAGCACAGTAGCCATATCCTTCTCCCCTTCCTGCTCCACTGCCATGGTGTGACCACGCTGAGCAGTGTTGCTGACAGAGAGAGCAAACACCTCTGCACCCCTTTGCCTCACCTCCTGTGAATTTTTAACCAGGAATAAAAGGTGTGGCATCAACAGCCTGGACCCAGCCCAGGACAAATGGCACTGCTGGGTGAGTGGCCCAGGGCAGGGAGTGCTGGGGAGGTGATCCCTGGCATAGGTCCCCTGTGAGCAGCTCCTGAGCAGTGCCCACGCTCCCTGCCCATCCCCAGCATCCATGTGCATCTTCCAGGCAAGCAGACGCAATGCTTTGCAGGCACTGGGCAGCTTTCCAAAGCAGCAGGCGTTGCTTCCTTGACAATCCTGGCTCTGTTTGATAGCCACAATAGAAACAGCTAGGCTGTGCCAGGAAAATGCACCAAATCCTCCCTCAGCAGGATTTAGCCAGGAGGTTTCCTTGGGCTGCTGCTAATGGAAAGCTTGCAGAAAAGAGCAGATGGTAGTGGAGACTTTGGCCAGACTGTACTCAGGGAGACTGGGGGAGCGGTGCCTGGATGAAATTGGAGATTTTCCATGGAGCTGTGTCTTGGAGGGGTTGGAAAGGTGGATAAGGGCTGCCACGCCCTTTTGTCCTACTCATGGAAATCCCAGACATGTCCCAGTTGCAGCCCACCATGGGCAGCCCTGCTCTTTCCATCTGCACCAAGCCCAGGAGCTGGCCCACGGCTCTGTGTTTGTTATTGCTCATGCAGTGTAATATTAACCGCGTGACGATAATTCACGCCTTGGCTCTGAGGGTGAGAGCTGACCTGACAAGGGCCTGTGTGGGCAGCCAGCTGCCTGAATATGCCTGGGACCGTTTTTACAGTTTCAGTTGGAAGCAGCCATGTGACTGCCCATGCCCATGGCAGGATGGACTCTGCACTGCGTCCCCGAGGGCAGATCAAGTTTTGGTGTGGCAGTGAGCATATTTTTCAGGCTCAAACCATTTGGGGGATCTACAGCAGCAATTGGCAGCATGCTGGTGGGTGTGCCAGAAACCCCCAGAACACCTCTTGCTATGACCCTTCCCCAAGTCCCCCACTCCCAGAAGGCCTTTCCTGCTGCCGTACTGTTCCCAATTCCTCCCAGCCGTTGGCCGCCTGTCAACTTTATGAAGATGTATCCCAGAGGTTTTCCTTAAGGTATAATTTGCCCTGACAGCCGCTTTCATGCTGTTGTTTTCCTGGCTGTCTGGTAATGGGATTAGCCGTGTGCATATCCGGAGGTGATGGAAGGCAAGTGTTGGGGGGGTGCACGCCAGCCCCCGTTGAAGGGTACACAGAGTACACCGTGCTGCTCCACAGTTCTGCGGCACCGGCATCTCGTGGGCCTTCTGATGGGATCACGCGCCTGGCAGCTCTCCCCAGCTTCTGCTGGGCTTGTTTTAAGCCACCCTATAATTTTCTCGTCAAATTAGAGTCCCATGCTGGGCTGTGTAGTGCATATTTTACAACAAATAGTTCTTCGCTGAGAGGGCCTTTGACTTGCACAAGTGTTGGTTGAAATATGGCCAGGGAGGAAGATTTCACAGACTCACAGTTGTGCGAGTGCTGGGAAAATGCTGGACTGGTGTGCCACTGGTACCCGGGTCATGCCTTCACTGGTGCATCATCTCCCCACTGTGCAGGTGTGCTGGGGGGCTGGGAGAACTGTGGGAGTCCCTGCCCTACTCCTGCAAGGCAGGGCACGAGGGGAGCCAGGAGCTGCTGCCCGGGCAGATGGGCTGGTCTGCTACATGAAAATAGCTGTTTCTTCTTGCTGTGTTAGCAAAACAAACCCAAATCGGCTTATGTCACCGCCCTGCCTGCTAAAATGCCAGTGGCTTTTCCAGTTGTTACTCCAGTAGTCACCAGGGGCCAGGATGCTCGAGGGAGATGTTTGGGCAGGCAGTGTGTGCCCACAGCTCCAGCACACCTGGGAGCTCTCAACTTGCAACTCTGCCCCAGGAGCTCAGGAAAGTCTTGTGGGCTGTGAGGACCTTGCACAAAATATGACACAGATGGAACTGGGGAGCTGGTACTGGCTCTTGCCAAGGGACCAGGAGGGGATAACTCTTGGCCATGGCAGTGCCACCCAAACAAACAAACGGGACAGCCCAGGTTTTTACGAAGGCTGTTGCCATGCCATCAAGGAGCGCTGGCGCCTGATGCTCCAGGATAGAGCCTCACCCACAGATTCCTATCAGAGGGCATAGACAGCTGAGGCATGCTCAGTCTAATGGTTAAATTAGCTGGAACAAGGTCTCCAGATAAGATAAAGCTGAGGTTTGCTGAAGAGGCTGCTCTCCATTGGCGCTGACTGGGTTGTTTCCTTGACAGGTTATGAACCTTGATTTGAAGTGATGCTTTGGGTGGGACCTGGGCTGCTGAAAACATCACTCTTGCCCATCTCCTGCTGCTCCCTGGAGCTGTCTCTGCCCAGCATAAGAGCTGCCCACTGCCTGACCTTGCCTGTGTGCATGGGCAGGGCACCATGGGCAGCATTCCAACGCAGAGGGATGAGCTTGCTGCTGCCCACTGTCATTCCAAGAAGTCTCACACACAGTTGCAGCTCGGTTTTGGGTCCTGGGGGAACCCTGGATGGCAGAAGAAGCAGTGACACCAATTATCAGCCTGCTGTAGTGTTTCCAGCCAGCTTCCTCCAGGGCAGGCCGGCAGGGCCTCAATTTATTGCCCTGCACAGAGTGCTGATGGGTTTTGCACATCAGCATTTGTAGTGTTTATGGACTCTCTCCCTGTAAAATGAGCAAGAGGCTGTATCCCGTGGGCTCCCGAGGTGCTGCTGTGCTCCAGGAATGCCTGTAGCTCTTCCTCCTTTCCTGCTGGGGCTCTCTGCCAGAGGGCTTTGCTGTGCTGCCCTGCTGCTTTGCATGCCTGCTGATCAGGGAGACAAGAGCAGCGACACAGCCATGAGCAGAGGGCAGGCACAGCTCCCGTGGGGTGTAGGAACTGGGGCTGTGTCCCAAAGCAGCCTTCACTCACTGAGATTCATTAAGTTTGCAGGGCACACTAACATCACGCTTTGGTTCACCCCTTGGTGAAGCAGCATTGGCATAGCCCAAGGTCCGTGGATTTCGGTAGCCTGGCAGGGCAAGCTGGGATAATCAAGGAGCAATGAGGAGCCAGCAGTCACACAGCCCCATGCAGGCAGGGCTGGCAGAGAGCATCGTGTGGCTTGGTGCTGCCTAGTTTGCAAGAGCTACCCTGCTCTGTGGAGTGAACAGAACAGTCTCCAGAAACTCCATGGGGACACTAAGAGGAGGGGGTGGCCGGGCTCTGCTTCAGCCAGGTCACTCGGCGTGCAGTGCCATGTAGGGGCACCTGCTGCCCTGGCTGGGGCAGGAGCGTTCCTGCCACAGGGGGAGCTGGGCTGAATGGTCCGTGGGGACTGGCCACAGGGCTGGCCAGCTGGAGGAGACTTTCAAGTGGGCAGTTTTCAGCTGCCTGCTAACACAAAATATGCCTTAAAAGGGAGTGCAGCTGAAGGCGTCTGTCCTAGCCAGGCAGTGGTCCCAAAGCAGCCTGGCACCATGTGGAAGGGGAAGCAGGGCCACCAGAGAGGGGAAAGGACATGCCTTGCCCCTTGTATTTCATCAGGATGCCAGATGTACCCCATGTGGTGTGAGGAAGGAGTCCTGACCTGGGTAGCACACTCACTGGGTGCTGTGTCCCGGTGTGGGGGGACGTGACGTGGCTTAAATACGGTGCCTGCCTGTATGTGGTGCCTAGGGCAGGAAGGACGGAGAGGAGGCAGGGTGGAGGCCCTTGTAGGACACCTCTCTCCTTCCATGCTGACTGTCTCAGCGTCTCAGCATGACTCACGCCTTAGCCAGGAGCGGGCTTTCTGGTGATGTCCCACCAGCAAGGGTGCTGCCCACCCTGCTGGGGTGGGCACCCAAACGGTGCCCTTGCAGCAGGATGCCAGGGGTGCTCCCCAGCCTGCGCTGAGGCTGCCAGCAGGTGGGGTGAGCCCGGCACCACCAGCAGCTGCAGTGAGCATCAGCGGGACAAGGGATCCTGCTGGGAAGAAAGGCTGGAGCCAGGCTGGGTCATAAAGCAGTCCCAGCTGAACGTGAACTTCGCCTCTGGGCACAGCTTGCCGCCTCTCCTCCTGCACCCACGGGTGGGATCTGGTGTCAGTAGGGCCCTGTTTGTGGAGGCGAGGGATGCCTCGCATTTCGGGAGGCAGTCACTAGGCGTCCTGGCGCTGGGTTTCACAAGCCCTCATGACCTTTCCAGCACAGCAACGTGCCCTGGGGAGGATTGTTTCATACAAAACAGACCTTTGGATAGGCTTTTCATTTCCTTCACAGCCAAACACAAAGGAACAGCAAGTCCTCCCTCCTAATAAAATGACAACAGCCAGTGACACAGATGGGCTGGCTCTCCACAGTGAACAGAGCCACGTCCCGCACCCACGCCATTCCCAGCGTCCTACAAGAGGGGGATTACAGCCCCGCAGCTCTCTCCTGCTTCATCTTGCACCCTGAATTTCCCCACGTGCAGGAGACCTGTCTGAGGGTTGACTTTTACACTCCTTTAGGGAAAAAAAAATGGATCTGTGCTCCAAGGGAAGGAGCACAGATGTTCAGCATCCCATGAATCTTTATCTGGCAGTGTGGTTGATTGACCGATGCCAATCACACCTCCAAACCCCGCTCAGAGCCGGGCTCTCGACTACCCGCACAGCACAAGCGTGGGCAGGGAGCTGAGGTGCAGAGGGGAGAAGGGTGCAGAGTGTGGGCTGTGCAGGCGGCTTGGGGAGCACTGGATGTAGCGGTGCACGGGGTGTGGAGCTGCAGACTGCAAAGGCTGCACGAGGTGCAGGTGAAGGGATTGCATGGGGCAAGGGGTGCAGGGGTTATAGGGCTGGAAGGGGTGCAGGATCACATCCTAGGAGCCTCTGAAGGGCTGTGCCCCGGGCGGGAGCTTCCAGCTGCGGGCGGGGCCGCACATCTGGGCGGGGCGGGGCGGGGCGGGCAGGCAGTGACTCTGACGGGGCCGGAGCGCAGCATCCCACAACCGGTGCGAGCAGCGCCCCGAGCCCAGCCGAGCCGAGACCATGCCTAAGTGTCCCCGCTGCCAGAAGGAGGTCTACTTCGGTAAGGGCTTCCTGCCCCCTTCCCAGCCGCCCCCACCCCGCGGGGACGGCAGGGCTGTCGGGCACCGATGCTGCACTCAGCCCAGCAGCGGGTCCCCCGGACACCCCGGCACTGCGGGTTCGGGGTGCCCTGATGCTGCGCGCCTCATCTTTGCAAATTCTTGGGGTACCCCAAAGTTTCTCACCCTGTGCTGCGGGTCTCCGGGGTGCCCCGGGTAGGTGACCCTATAGGTCCAGCCAAGGAGGTGCCTGGCTGCAGAGCGCAGGCTGCGCTGGGTACCCCCAGCAGAACAGGGGAGCTCAGCCCCATTTCCTTCCCAGCACAGCCCGCAGCCCTGTGCCAGTCTGGAGCCCAAAGGCCCAGCTGGTGCAGCTTGCTGCTCTGAAAGCCAGGGCAGGTGAGCAAATCCTGCCCTCTGGCAAGTTCCTGGCTCAGTGGGTTGCCACACACTGTTTGGCGAGGTTTAGCACAGCGGGATGACACCTCTGGGGTGTTATTTTTAAGCCGCGGTTGCAGGCTAGTTGTGAGACTTGTTGGGCTGCTGTCTGCTGCTTGGCTTTCTGCAGATGTCCTGCCTCCAAAGTGGGGCCCTGAAGCTTCTTCCCCTTCTGGTGCCATGGTCCCGCTGTCCTGACAGGGTATTTGGGGGGTTCAAGCCTCTCACCCTGCCAGCAGCTGCTGGAATGGGCAGGTTCTGGCTGCCAGATCTCCTCACTTCCCTGATGTAGCTGAACTTGAGGGGAGTTTGCTGGGAGCAGTTTATACACACTCCCTGCTTTTTAATTTACTAGAGACGAGGGATCTGGAACCTAAGCGCTGTTGCTGACTTCTCTTTCTTCTTTATTTGTGCTCTGCTTGTGGGTGTGCCCCAACGATTTGTGTTCTTCCAAGAAGTCTGAGGCTCAAACACAGGGGCTGCTCTCCTGATCGAACAGCTGTGTCCATTAGCACACCCTGTGTGCACTGGGTCTGGCCTGGGCAGTGCCCAGAGGGCTGCTGGGGATGTGGTTCCTGCTGCCGGGGAACATAGTTTTGCCTAAACTTGAACTCGCTTTGAGATGAGGTTTTGGCACAATATAGTCTGTGTCTCCCTCCTGTGACTGAGGGTCCTGGGGCACCTCATTTACCTGTGTGGTTTGATATCAGGAGCAACCAAGGTGGTGGTGTCAGTATCTGCCTTTCCCTGTGGCTCTGTGTCAATCCCAGTCGGGCGGTCTGGGTTTGCTGTGCCCGCAGGTGTGGCTGTGGAGATGGCTTTTGACCAAGGAGGGGTTTGAGCTTGTGCTTATCAGGCTGCCCTTACGAAATGTCTCTGTTGATGCAGAGGCTGAGAAGGGTTCAAAAGCTGCTGGAGGATCAAGACTGACGCCTGATTTCTGTGCCTGCAGACAATCCGGAGCACTGACAGAGGAGGAGGCAGAACAAGCCTCACTTCAGGGCACCCTGGGACTCTCAGAGCCTGGGAGTCCTGCTCAGGCATGCCTCAGGCTGCTTTGGGTCAAAATCTGTCTGTAGAGTGCAGGGATGAGGAGGAGGTGATGCTGAGAGGACTGTGCATAGGGTTTGCAGGAGTCTCACCTACATGTCCAAGTGAGCCTTGACAGAGCTCCTGCCCCAGTGTTGGTGCAAATGTGTGTGTGAGAGTTGGGGACGCTGAGCTCCTTCCAGAAACCCTGTAGTGAGAGGGCCCTGCCACTGGCCAGGCTTGGGCTCCTGGGGGTGCCCAGATGGGGAGGACACTGTGGCCTCTGCCAGGCTGTGGGCACAGGAGGCTCTTTGTGCCACTGGGGAATGGCAGCAGGGCTGCCTTGTGACATTTGGGCACTGCCCCCGCTCCCACCTCTGCAGCCGCCAGCTTGCTCCCTGCACAAGCTGTTGTGGGCATATTTGGACTCCAAAGAAGAGACATGTCAGGCTGCTGAGGACCCCTCAGGGCCAAGCACTACCCACAGTGGCTTGGTCCCATCGCTCAACCTCCTTTTGCAGGCATGGGGAGAGTGCTCAGACCTGGCTCTGACAGGGTTCCTGTGGACAGTTCTATTTAATCACTTAATAAATTCACAGGAGCGCAGCTGCCAATATGAGGAGCACACGTCTGCAAAAAATACCCTTCTCCCCTGCTGTGCTACAATTAAAAGCCACCCTGTGTTCCCCCCTCTCTCCGTAAACATGTCTTGGCTCCAGGATGTTGTCCCTCCCACAGCAGCCTGAGCCCCAGCCAAGCTCTAGCTCTGCTCTGGTTTGCCATGGTCCCTGTGGAATCAGAGCTGTGGCTGGAAGGGACTGGTTCATATTGGCAGGGCTTGGCAATGGCTTTGCCTCCCCATTCCTTGCCAGCATTCCACTTCACCCTTGCCAGCTCTAGCATTCACTCAGGCTCCAGTTTGCTGGGGAGAAATTAATCCCCTTGCAGGCTGATGTTGGAAGGAGAGAGGTCCTCAGATCTTTGGAAGATAGATAGAACTCAGCCCATCTTCATGTATGCAGTAGTGTTCACCCTGGGTGTGGCACTGCTGTTTCGGATCTGTGTGCTTGGATGTGTCTGGCGTTGTGTGTGCACAGTGAACACTTGTGTTTGAAACTCAGTGCCCTCTGTCCTGGACAGATAGACCTGAGAAAATGCCCAAATATGTCCTCCCTAGGGTTGATGACAGGGAGACCAATCTGCCAAAATGGACTTGTGCCTGTTCAGTGCCTCAACTAACCCATCTCCCCTCTGTGGCAGCCGAGAAGGTGACTTCTCTGGGGAAAGACTGGCACCGGCCCTGCTTGAGATGTGAGAAGTGTAACAAAACCCTGACGTCTGGAGGCCATGCAGAGGTGAGGTTTGCTGCCCAGGAGGTCCCAGTCCTCTGCAGCCAAGGGCTGGGATGGGCAGAGGTGGCGCTGAAGGGTGGTCGGGGCTGATGCTCTTTCTCTCTCCCTGCAGCACGATGGCAAGCCATACTGCAACCACCCCTGCTATGCCGCCTTGTTCGGGCCCAAAGGTAGGGTGGCTGTGGCTGGTGTTGTGGGAGGGAGGGCAGGGGGCTCAGAGATCCTGTCTCTGGGTGAGTTGCAGCCCTCAGTGTGCTCCCCATCCCTCAGCAGTGCTGACCTTGCTCTGCCTCTCTTCCAGGGTTCGGCCGGGGAGGAGCTGAGAGCCACACGTTCAAGTAAACCTCAGGTTGGTCCTTCCCTCGGAGCACCCCTCCTGCCTCTAGCTCCATGGGCTGGCTGGGGCTGTCCTCCCTCAGGCAAGGAGGGAAAGCAGGCCATGCTACGGCATCTCTCTGGGCTGGCTGTGACTCCCAGTCCTTGCACTGGTGTTTGGGAGCAACCTGCTGGGTGCCAGCTGCTGCTCTCCACCAGCCCCAACTGACTGTCAGCACCCGCTTAGCTCCGGCAGTGGATGACAAAGGCTTTTTGCTTTGTGGCTTGTTGGCAAAGACAGGGTCTGTCCTGGAGCACTGTTGTCCCTGGGATATCTCTGCTCCCAGCCCAGCCTGAGTTCATCCACTCCTCTTTTCCATCCCTCTCCAGGTCTGACGGCCAGGGTTCTCGGCACAGTCTGAAGACAGCACAAACACACCGCAACAGACATGCATTTTTGTTTTTAATTCACTCTGTACTAGACTAGAATGTTCAAAGCAATAAGTAACCAAGGCTGGGGCTGGTGTGGAGAGGGGTGTCTGCTCCAGATGAAGTACTGCTGGGGTAGGGCCTTTGGGTTGCCCCACCCCAGGAATTTGGCTGGTATTGCTGAAGGCTGCCTGGAGAGGAGACCACACCCTTCCAGCCAAAACTTAGCTCTGCTTCTGGCACCCAGCTCTTGTGGCTGGGCCCACAGTTGTATTCTCAGTCTTTAATAAACCAAAAGATGCTTCCCCCATGTAGCAGCTGTGCTGTCTGTAATGGGGGTCCTGCAGGACTCACTTGTGAAGCGCTTGCCACTTGCTTGAGGACCCCTGTGTCCTTTGGATTGAGACACTGTGTGATGGCTCCATCTGCTCCTGCTCCTGGTGTGTGCTGAGTCTTGCCCTTGGCTGCCCAGCCCAGGGGCTGCCTGAGCCCTGGGGCAGTGAAAGAAGTCCCAGGTGCTGTGGGTGAGCACGCCCCAAGGGAAGGGGTGATGGGTGTTGTACTGGTGCTTGTCCAGGGTTGGAGTCTCCCTGCTTTTGGGAGCAAGGTCCTACTCCACCCACAGCCTCACCGGGTCTGTGTGGAGACATTTGCAGAAGTCTAGAGCGTGGTTGCTCCCACCATAAGCCAGCTCTTGTTGCCTGTGGCTGTCATGGGGTTAAAATGGAGGCATGTAGTGCCGCTCAATGAGACTGTTGACCTGAGGTCTCTGTGGCACTCTACAGCCTCCCGGCCATGTCCTGGCTTCAGGCACTGCCTGCTGGAAAGCCATGACCATGGGCAGCCCCCAGATCTGCTCCTGGATATGAGATGGCCCTGTGCAGCCATTTTTTGGGGCAGAGAAGTGTCTTGCTGGGAGGGGGTTACCTGTCACATCAGGATAACCTGGTATTTTGCTGCTTTTGCTCTGAGCAGGCATACAAAAAGACCAAGTGAGCTGGGAGATTACAGTCGAGGCAGAGCCAGCCTCCCTTGGTAAGGAAAGCAGACGTGTTGGTGTTACAAAGCAAGTGCTGGCTCATAAGAGCTTTGCTCTTTTGTGTTTTAATGTCTTTGCCCCATTGGAAGAACAGCACTCACAGATGTCAAAGATGTCAACTTGAGGGATGTTTCTAAAATGGCTTCTTAACCATGTCTTTCCCTAATCTGAGCCACCCATTTACATATTCAGAGATACCTCATCACCCACTGGGATATTTTTGTCTACAGTTTATGCATGCATTTCCTTAGAGACTGCTTTACATCTTACAGTCATGCCGGCCCTGCTGGGACTTGGCCAAAACCCTCAGGGGTCAGCGGTACATGTCCAATGTCAAAATCTTCAGTGTCAAAAGCAGCCTGATCTGATAAGCATCTCAAAACTTCCAATTAAAACTTGCTTGATGCTACAAGGCTCAGCACCCACTAGGAATGCTTCAGTGGGATGAACTCGAACAGCCGGTGCTGCGTCACCTCCCACCCAGTTAGCACAACAAACAGGCGTCTGTGTCAAAGGCAAACCCCAGCTATTGCTGTTCAGCTGTCACCAGACTTCCCAGCCAGCCAGGGCTCGGAGGGTCCCCTGCCCTCCTGCTCCCACCGCTGCCCTTGCCAGCAGCGTCCCGGGGGTGCCAGCACCCATGGACCCATGGCTCCTGGCCACTGCTGCTGGCACCCAGCCACCCCTGGGGCACTGGGACACGGCTTTCCTCTGCCAACTGAGCTTCAAAGCAAACTAGTGATAGAATCTCAGCAGCTTTGAGTGTGCCAGTGAGATAGTGTTTTCCCTCAAGCATTAAAAATAATGGCAAACAGAAGCCTTGTCATCCTCTCGATTTGCATAAGTGTGTCCAGCTGGGAAAGGGACCTGTAAATTGGGCTCCTGGTCTTTCCCAGCAGGGCCTTGCACTTGAAACTTCAGGAGCAGCCTATTCCAAGTGCAAGGCACCAGGCCATCAGGGATGACAAGAGAATCAGTGAGAGGTATGGAAAAGCAAGTTCTGCTGGGGTGATCCAGCCCTTCATCTGCCAGCCCTTTCTGTGGGCAGTGGCTGCAGCTGGGGCTGGAGGCAGTGTGCTGCTGCTTGCAGTATGTTGCTGTTAGCAGTATTGCTGTTTGCAGTGCGTTGGTGTTTGCAATGTGTTGCCTGGGGCTGCTTTTGTCCCTGCCATGGATTTGAGGTGTAGTTGTGGTGGCTGGGGACAACTCTCCCTGCCCTGGCTGTGTGGAGGGATGTAGGAACTGAGCTGTGCCAGGTCTGTGCAGCTGCAGCTAAACTTGATCCTGCAGCTGCCTCACTCTGTACTGCACAGGGGAACGTGTGTTAAAAAACAGGGGTCTCTCAAGCAAGGTCTGTGGACAAGCCCTTGGGTATTGATTCCCAAAATCTCCTTCTTAGTGTCCTGTTTTTCTACCTACCCTGAGTAGGAGCTCCCTGAGCTGGCTTTTAGCCCCAGGACTCACTGCTGGCATACTCCCCTCCAAGAGCTGTGCTTGTATAAGCCAGTCTCTGCCTGTTCCAGCCTTGATGCTGTGAGGTTGGGCAGTTCAGGCACAGGTCACATCCACAAGGAGCCTTGGTCAAAGAAAATATACGATTAACCGATTTTTTAAAAACTTGCTTTGGTCTATAGAGAGGAAGCAGAAACAGCTGTATCGCATTCGGATAGGAAATCCACGCCCGAGTGGGGCCTCCCCTCGATGCGCAGGCTGGATCAGCAGCGGCCAGTGCGCCAGGGAGGTGGGGTGTCACCAGACACAATCTTTTCTCCATGGAACAGTATATCTCTGTGGCCTGCAGTGTGAGCTGCACAGACACACAGCAGTCTGGCTTCCAGTGCATTTTGTCTGTGATGCTCTCGGCTCTGAGCTTAGGACAGGCAGGGATGGTGCCTTCCCTCTTAGTGCAGTGATGCCCTGGCTGTGCTGCTCCCACAACAGGGAGAACAGGATGCTCAGTGAAAATCCCAGCTTCCTGGGGGGAGCAGCCAAAGGATGACAGTTTGGTGTGCCCCACCAGCTGCTCCCAATGCTCGAGGCAGAGAGCAGACCCTGGGGAGGTGGCTGGCAGTCCCCATGTCCTGCCTGGTCACCAGGGAGCCATCATGGGGATATTGCTGCCATCACATGGTCCCAGCCCCAAGGTGCCTGTCTGGGACAGCAAAAGGTGTAGGGTAATTTACAGTGTGGTGATGCCCAGCTCAAAGGTCCCCTGCTTTGGTGACCTGAAACAGCACCGTTACTGACGCTGGAGAAAGGGGCTGTGCTTTCTCTGCCATTATTTCGGAAGCTTGGGCTGAGATCAGTGACGTCTTTGGATTGTGGAGTGATAGTTGCTATAAACACTTCATCACTGTGACAAAGAAAACAAACAACATCACCAGTTTCTCTGGCAGCTGGGTGTGGGCGAGCCTCAACGCCCTGGGCAGGGAAGCAGAAGAGGTTTTGGCAAAGGACAGGAAACAGGATGGGCTCAGAAACTAAACGGCCGTTGCTCCCCACCCTGGCTTTGTGGCTTTCTCTACAGAAGAAAAAAGGAGAGGCAGACAGAAAGGGGCTTGGGGGTCCTTCAGCTGATCTATAAAAGGAATGGATGCTATTTCAGCCCCACTGGGGGCCACAGTGCAGGGAGGAGGGGCTGGTTTGAGTCACCTGGTCCTGTATCCTTCTCTCAGCACAGACTGACAGACCTTAATCCAAAGCAAGGGACCCACACGGATCATCGAGTCCAACCTTTAGCCCTGCACAGGACCATCCCCAAGAGTCACACCATGTGCCTGAGAGTACCAAGGACACGAGAGCCCCAGAAGCACAGATGAGGCCAGGCACCTGCTGTGGGGTGGCAGCAGTTTGTTTCCCTGCAGTGTTTCTCCAAATAAAGCTGTGTCCCTTTGGGGGCAGGCAGGGTGCAGGCAGGGCTGGAGGAAAATGGCACAGGGGCTGTGGCTGCAGGGGGTTCCTGCTCTTTCCTGTTCAGGGATCGTGGGGATGAAGCCAGTCTGTAACTGTGTGGTATCCAGCTCACCACTGCTTTGAGTATTTTTAAAGCTGATTTGTGTTAAGTTCAAAGAGCTCTAATATCTTTTAGGTCAAGAATGTGTCTGTCCATCTCCTAACACCTCAGAAATCTGCCTTCTTATCTAGACAGTGTGGTAAGAAGGACTGTGCAGCCGATGTCAGGCAGCAGGAGCTCTGCAAGTTCTCGTGGCGAGCCAGGACTTTCCGTTCCAGCTCTGCAAAGCAGTGGGCTGGGGAAGCCCCATCTCACCAGCGGAAGCAGCTTTGCAGAGGTGGCAAAGAGGGGCTCAAACTTTGTTCCTGACGGGGAGCAACATCCCAAGCACATATTGAAGCAGCTGAAGATACTGAAGGCAGAAGGACTCTGGGTAAGTGGGACGACCAGGGGCATAAGGAGAGGTGAATGAGCCCATGAACTAGCCCTCAGTACTGGAGACTGAGATCTAGTCAGGGAGCAAGGAGAGGAGGGGATAGGCTGTTCTACCCTAGCCCTGTTCCCATTGCTGGTGGTCCATGTTTGAGAGGAGCTGGGTGGGGAAATGTGGGGTGGGTGGGATGTTTGTCAGGTCCTTGGCTTTTCCAAGGAAGGAGCCCAAGCATAAAAGTTGACATCAGGCACTTAAAGCTGAATTTTACTTTCATCCCTCTTGTGTTATTTTCAAGGAATCAGGGAGAGTTTCCAAGGGGGAAGGGTGCAAGAGCTTCCTGCCAAAGCCTCTTGTCTTTCTTTGGTGAGTCTTTTGTTAAAGGCCTGGGGGGAAGAGGTCAGAGGGAGTTTCCCTCTGTGCAGAGGAACGTCAACTTGTCTATAAAGTAAAAAGGGTGAAACTCTGAGAACAGAAAGTTGCTGAGATCTCAGATCTCTTTTCTAATCCTTCCCAATTCACTTATCATACTGAAAGTTCAGACCCCTGCGTCAGAAGGCCTGAAACACCAACGCCCATCTTAAACATCCAACTGCTGGGAGCTGACCTTGAATTTTGGTGCTACAGCCCACACACAGGCCTATTGCAGACTAACTGACTGTGTTTAGGACAACCTGCACTAGAGCATTCGTGGAGCTGTTACGGTCGCTTTCAAGGATCTCAATCATGTAAAATTGTGACACGATGCAACTCAGCATGCTAAATGTGTGCTGGCCATGCCAGCAGTAGCAGCACCTCTTGCATCCACTGGTGAGGGTCGTGTCAGGAGGCAGCTCAGTGCTCTCTGGCAGGGAGATGCCAGGCAGATTGTATTCACAGCCCCTGTGCTGCTCAGCTCCTTCCTGCCAGCACCATGTTGGCCCTGCTGCCATCCCATGCCTTTTCCCACTCTGGTTAACCTGGTGTCTCAGCAAGGGGAGAGAGAGCACGTATAAAGAGTCGGGAGGGTGCAGGGAAGGGGCTGGAAATGTTTGCAACAGAAAATGATGCAGCCTGCCTGACCTGCTCAGGGTGTGAAATGCTCTGGCCAACCAAGGTCTCCCTTGAGCAGGCAAGGAAAGAAGCTGTGCTCTGCTAGGATGGCTGCAGAGGAGAGGGGAGAGCAGAGGAGTGAGGAGCTCTGGCTGCCCACACTGGCGGTGGAGCGTGGGAAGCACTGATGCCTGGCCTGGGGGCCTGGCCTGGAGACAGGCTGGCTCCTGCCTGCATCTTCACGGGGATAAAAGCATTAAAAAACCCCACAAACCACCAAAAGAGCAAAGGAGTTGTTTTCCCAGAAGGAGAGCTCACACCTTCCCCTTGGCAGGGCTGGGCTGAGGTGAAATCAGGAAGCCGTGCTGCCGCTGGAGCGGGCAGAGATGGCCGTTATCACATACAATCGGCATGAGGCAATGGGACGGGCTGCTGTCGTCTCTGGCAACGGTGCACAGAGTCTGTGGTGGCGGGTTGCCATGGCACGGGTGCAAACAGGCGCCCTTGGCCCCGCTGAGTCACCCAGGGCGGAAATGACCCCAGCTGACACATTGTGCCAAAAATGTGCGGCTGCGCGGCTGTGCAGCATCACATGAGCCCAGGAACCCAGAGAGGGCGAAGTCCAGTGGCTTCTCCCGAGGAGAAGCACCCCTGGCCCCTCAGTATGTACCAGACTTTCCCTTCCTGTTGTGGTCCCCACTGCCATGCTCAGTGCTGGGGCAAACTGCAGCTCAGTTCGTCCCAAATCTGCCCCAGTACTGGGGGGGCCCAGGGCAGCGGCCAGGCAGGTCGAGCCAATCAGCCAGCTCTGTCCTGCTTCCCCCTGCCATACAGAGGGTCCTGGAGGCTTCCAGTGGTCTCTTGCGACCTCGCAGGTGCCCATGGTGACATCAGGGTGGTGTGCTGATGTCAGCCAGCCATTGCTTCTTTCCATCTGCCAGTCCTCATGGGACTGGTGGCTGAGATAGGGGAGGGGAAAGAGGCCTGGATGCAGCAGGGCAGGGGCTTGCTGCTGGTGGGGTGCCATCACCATCCCCGCTGGGACAGCACGCTGGGGGCTGTCACGCTGTCACCTCCTTCATCTGTCCACAGCACAAGGTCCATTTCTGCAGCAGGAAACCATCGCCTTCCCATCGGCTTCTCCCACCCTGGGAAAACCACCCAGGGAGTCAGCAGAGCAGATAAGTGGGGCCTCACATGCCGGGACTGAGCCCCCGCCACACCGTGTTGCGCCAGAGAGGCTGGGATTTGCTGCCTGGCGTCCGACTTGCCCATGGCCAAGCGCCAGCTCTCTGCAGCGCCAGGCGTGTTGTGTCAGCTGCGCCCACAGAACTGTGTGCTGGGGGAGCCACGGGGCCAGGGACCAGGAGATGCTGGCCAGGAGGGCAGTCAGCCTGGCTCTGGGGTGCTGTGGGGTTGGTCTGGCCAGTGGGATGGAGAGGCGCCACGGGGGCTCTGGGAGTGCTGGGATGGTGTGGATCCCAGCTGCCACTCCATGCTGGGTGGTGATGCTCACTGGCCTGGCACTGGCCTGGGGGACCAGCGAGATGTTGGCTTAGTGTGTTGGCTGGGGGACAGAAGCCCAGAGGAGGGGTGACAGCAGAACCACCCGTGCGTGCAGTAGGTGATGCAGGAGAGCCCTTGTCTCGGCAGCTGCCCTGGGGAGGAAAGGGCTAGACAGAGGATTGTGTGGGGGGGACAAGGATAGCTTTGAGCAGGGTTTATGGAGTGGTCAAGAAAACACAGGAAATTGGCTCCAGCTGAAGGTCCTCCTGCTTGGAGATTACAGCGGGGATGGGAAAATAGACAAGCAATGTGTCATGGAAGGAACAGACAGCACCCATAAGCAGCAAGGTATGGAAAGCCAAGGAGGATGCCAAAGACAGCAGAGGATTGTCCAGGTTCGATAAGGCTCTGGGCAATAAAAAAGGACTTTATGGGCCGTTGGGAACCAAAGGCAAAGAACTGTGTGGAGGTGCCAAACCTGTTAGGAAGGACAGCAAAGAAGTGGATATAGATTGCTGAGCTAGAACTGGATGAGGGATAAGGAAAATGCTTTCCAGGCCATTAGGAAAGGAGGATGTGAGACAACAGCTGCTAGAGAAGATATTTTAAAAATCCTTAAGCCTGGATAACTCACACCCAGGGGTCCTTTGAGGGCTGGCTGGAGTAGCAGCCAGGATCCACAGGACTGCAAGAGCTCTAAGACAGCACTCAGTGTTGGAAAGGGCTGCGCTCCCCAGCACAGGGGTGGGAGGCAGGAAAGGAGCAACTAGAGGGAAAGAGTGCAAACACAGTTCATGTTGGTTGGAGGTCTTGTTGGACCACTGTGATTTCTCTCCTCACTGTGAGCAGCCACTTGGCTGCAAGAGGCTGTTCTGTAGCGGGAAGGAATTTCACGTGTTGTTTCATGTTGTTCAGATATTGGGGAAAAAAAAAGGAAAAGCATCATGCTAGATCCATAGTGAGCATGTTAAATGGGCTATGAACTGGGTAGCTGGCCAAGAAACCACTAGTGGGAGTTTCCAGCAGGTCTCATGTCTAGGCACAGGCAGGATCCCCACAGTGCTGATGGAGCAGACCGGTGTCCCTGGCTGTGCTCCCTATGTAAACCCTCAGCGGGAATCCATCTCTGGGCCAGGTTTTGGCTCTGTAAACCCTGGCCAAGGGTGGACTTTCCCTCTCAGGTACTCACGCTGTCTCCCAAATGGCAGATCCGTTTCTCCCCCACTGCCACCCAAGGATTAATCCCTGGGATTGCTTCAGTTAAGGGGTTCTATGCCTTGGTACCCGAACTTGCTGCATCACACCCCGCTGAGCCAGAGGCAGATGGGAATATCCGCAGACCTGCTGCTGCTGCCAAACCCTGTGCTCTCCCATCACTCGAGAAGCGGCTCCCTAGTGTGCCTGCGGCAGAACTGCGTTTTTGGAAGAACCGAAGCAGGGATTTGCAATAGCTCTTCCCGCCAGGAAAGGATGGATGTTTTTTTTGCCGGGCGGGACACGCGGCCGTGGCTCAGGCCACGTGCGGGCAGTGGGAGGTGACATGTGCGGGTCACTGACTGCCCAGGGATGGCCAGGAGCGTTCTCTGCCCCCAGGCCGAGCGCACAGGCGGCACGAGCAGCGGGACGAGCCGCGACCCGGGATATCCAGGGAGGCAGGCGGGGAGCCCGCAGTGCTCCCTCCCGGCGGGCAGGAGGCGCCGCAGCGGGCGGGACGGGCGGAAAGGCAGCGCGGGGAGGGCGGGAAGCGGCGGCGGGATGCGGGGGCGGCAGCGCGTGCAGCACCGGGAGCACCGGGAGCACCGGGAGCACCGGGAGCGGGGCCGGGCGCTGTCCGCCGCCGCTGGGGCGCTGTGCCGGGCTCTGCCGCCCCGCGCCCGGCCCGCCCCCGACACCCTGCGCCGCGCCAGGTTCGACCGGCCGCAGGCGGTGAGACCCCCGCCCGCCCCGCCCTGCGGGGACAGCGACAGCGCACGGGGACCGGGACACCCGAGTGGCACCGGGCCGGGGGACAGGGTCTGGGTGGGAGGGTGAGAGGGACTGAGCCATGGGACAGGCGACTGGGTGGTGAGGCTTTGGAGTGGTGCGCAGCTGACACGTGTTAGGGGACTCTCAGCTCGCTGCTCTGGTAAGGGTTTTTAATTTAGAGCTTGGTGTTTCACCGTGGTCTGCAACACCTTTCCAGTGTCACCTGGGGTTTGCTGCCCTTTACTGTACCCCAGCTTGGGTCTTCCTGCTTTGCCTCCAAGGCCTGCAGCTCGCACACAGGGTGCCCCCCTTGCTCACTTAGCTATCTTAAGGATTTTACGAGTGTTGACTGAAATTCCAGCTCTAAGAATCACTGTTTCAGTTTGTCAGCGTGCTGCCCTTGTGTGGCCAAGAAATGATTCCCAGTTCCAACTTATTCTGTGCTGCCTCTTGTTTGTGAGTTTTTGACACTATCGTGGCTCAGATCTTTTCAGTGTCTTCAAGTGCTTGTTTGAGCACGGGTGAGTTGTGCCATATGTGGTTATATCATAGCAGATTTTGGAAGCTATGCTCCTGTATGTATGTGCCTCAGAGTAGATGTGCTGGGTCTTGCTGCACAGCCAGCATTAGCCCTTCTCTTTCTGAGTGCACCTTAACTGTAGGTAGAGTTCATAAGACAGGTAATACATGAACCTGCCTGATTCAATGGTGTTGGCAGGATGCAGGTGTGCCCTTCCATGTATATGATGCTCAGATGTGGATTTGTGTAATTAAGGCTAAATATATGGCAGATATTTTACCTGCTGATCTTCTCTGCCTGTGTCTTTCTTTTGCAGAGCCTGGATTTCTGGAGGCTGCTCTATGCACTTCTGAAACAAATCCACGGAGGCAGATGGACAGAGTCTGATACCATAGGTAACCTGGTCAGTCTGGCTGACTGTGTGATTTCCATCTGTCCCAGTATGTACTGGGACTGGTTTTGTAGCACCTTTTCTTTTGGTCCTTGTTCCCTGTTCATAGTGCTCCATTTTTAATACCTGTACCACCAACATATTGTGCATCACAGCTGTGCAGGCAGGTTTACTCCTCTTTGACTTGCTTTGTCCAGGAAACTGGGGTGTTCTTGTGTCTTTCAGAGGTTCTTGCTTCCATTTGATGTTTTGTTGCAGGTAAATCTCTGCAATGATCTTATGCATTCTCAGCATCTACAGAGGGATTTACAGAAATAGACTTGTATTTCCTTTGATTCTTTCTTTCCCCATTCCACATATGACACGTGATTTGGTGGTTACTTTTCTATCAAGTCCTGTGTCAGAGGTGTGAATTATAGCATGTGAACCATAAAGGCAGTGTTTTGTATTGAAGTTCTAGACAAAACAAGAAGTAGAGTGTGTGTGATTATTTTAGGGAGACCATGAATATCTTTGTGGACAGGACCACTACTCCAGAGAGGAGCTGAATGCAGGCTGGCTTCTCACAATGACAGAGCACTGTTCTTAAATACATGTTATTTCAAGTACGACATGACTCCCCAACTTCTCTCTTGAGACATGTCTGTCTAGAGCCCTTTCATTGCCAGAGGAAGTTTTGAGAATAGGATTGTGATGAGTCAAGAAAACACTTCTCAGTCTGAAACCACTTGAAATCCACTTTTACCATGAAAGCAGAAAACCCTAAACAACACTGTTTAAGCCCCTGAATAGCTGGGAGTCTGGTGGCTCTGTAAATGGAGTTAAAAAAGGTTAAGCATTGTGGAGCGTGGAGCAAAATCAGCATAGTTTTGCTGGTAGCTCAGCAGGAAATCAGCATGATTCTGTTACTCACAGGACTGCTATTTTTCATTTGGCTGTTTTTATTTTTTTGCACTCATCCGCAGTCTGCTGTGTATGGTAAGTCTTTTTATTGACTGTCTCCTACAGCTTTGTGAATGTGGTACTGCACAAGTGCAACCTCACTGGATTCTGGCTGCTTCCATACTAATTCCCTGTAGCATTTGGAGACAAGATTTCCATGT
>NW_020884927.1:3757200-3884756 GCF_003945725.1 Corapipo altera
GCTTCCATACTAATTCCCTGTAGCATTTGGAGACAAGATTTCCATGTGCACGAGGTAGGTTGCTGGCTCTAGAGAGAGCAAATGCAGCCTCTGCTGGTACATTGTGGTTCTGCTCAGCACTGCTGAGCTGATTTTTAAGAAACTTGTTTAGTTAGAACTTAATGATTAAAACTGAAGTTCAGGCTGGAGAGCCATACTGTTTTTCAAAAGACACTAATTACCTTTGCTTGGCAAATGACTGAGTTGTCTGCCGTGAACACGATCAATATTTTACTGCTTTTCTTCTCTGCCCCTACTCTGGTCTCTTGTGTATTTAATGCAAATGAAATAAGGTCCCTTTGGTCCCTTGGGCACAGAGACCAAATAACTTTCTCAGGTTTGTACAAGATCTTGTTGTACAACAGAGAATTGAAATGGATTCCTCTAATCCAAGTCTAGTACATTAGTCCATGCATCAGGCTTTCTTTTTCTTTGCTGTTTTTGTACAACCTCTTAATTACCTTAGTTAAAATGAGGAGAGCAGCAGTTGCCAGATCCCAGAGAAAGGCTGTGAAGACTCCTTCAAGTATAAAGGTTACCATGAGCATAGGAACAGCTTTCTGGAAAAGAGAAGCCATTCTCCAGTGGTCTGAGATCTTTTATTTTTCCAAAGGAGACACTGAACTTTGGTCTGTAGTTAGCAAGTGTTGTGTGGGGTCACAGTGGTTCTTCTCACTTTCAAGGTGTGTATTTCTGTTTTGAATTAGTAGTTTTTATTAGTCAGTTTTTGATCTTGTCATATAGGTGAACTTTAGAAGAGATTGAAATCTGCTTTGAACAGAACAGCTCCTAATTCTCTTGTTATGGTTGTGATGTGATATTTAGCAAAATCTTTTTGCATTATGTTTTTAATGGGTTGATGTATTTTATTGCCTAGCTAGCAGAAAATAAAATAGTTCTAAAATCGTATCTAAAAAAGCCCACACAATCTGATGTATTAAAATACAGGAACTATTATGTTCTTGCAAAAAAGAAACCAGTAACCCCACTGAAGCCTGCCAGTCAGTGGTTATAAAATTCTGCACATGGCTCTTGGTTTCTCCTTCTGGAAGAATTTTTTCTTCACAGAGTGAAAAGCACTTACTGTAAACTTTGGTGGGAAGCCATTAGTACACTCCAGCCCCTTAAATATGTTGTAATAGTTGGTCTCTTGTCAGTGCAGTATGAGTTGGAGTAAGCTATGAAAATACTCTGGGCATAACCTTACTGATGAAGTCATGATTAATGGTTTCATGCTGTTTGTCACGCTTCAGGCTGAGAGTCAATGAACTTGGTTAACAACCTGACAGCCACACCAGGTGCCAGTGCAATATGCATGTAGATACCTGGAGGAAACATTTCTTTTATGGAATGGCTATTCAGTTTTTATAGTATGGGAAAGAGGTCTGGAGCTGCAGTATATTTTTGTTTGTTTGACAAACGAAGCAGAAAATGTTGTTCTGAAGCAATATTTTCCCATAATACCACTACCTATGCAGGTGTTTCTTGGCTGAGTGAATGAGGTAATGTATCTGTGTCTGTTCTTATACTTGGTTTATAGCTCTTTTCCATTTTAGCCTGCCAGGCATGTCTCTTATTTGAATATCATCTTGTAATTCTCTGAAAATATTTGTCAGGATTCTTAAAGCGGAAGAGCACAGCCTGAGTATAGTTTTAAGAGAGTTGAATCCTGAGGACCATCCCCAGCTTGATTTTACTTGCTGAACATACTTTTATAAATAATATGTGTGAAGAAGCGGATTAGTTGGAAGGCCCATGTTGGGTCTTTATAAATTGCCTAATGCTAATGAAATGCCATCAGATGTTGTCGAAGAGGAGGTGTTTGAGTGATTTGTGTTGTCTGCTGTCTGAGTGATGGTTTTTCCTCTCAGCTTTGTGTTGTGGAGGAATCCGTCTTGGTCCTCTGGGTGCTTGTATAACCTTTACTGCCATATGTCTGAGCACTGTTGCTTTTTAGGTAGAGCACCGTAGAGATGAGAAAAACTAAGTGACTTCTCTAAGATCATGGAAAGGCTCTTTGAGCCCCAGTTTCACATCAATGCTTTGACCACTCACCTACAACTCCTCCTGCCTGATGCTCACACTGATCTGTACCCTCTCCTGTGAGGGCAACGTGTTGCAGGGAGAGAGATGAAACATGGGTAGGTAAAGGACCAGAACAACACAGAAATTCAGGTGGTGAATTGCCTTGATGGATCTGTTCTGAGTTGTATATCAGAGCAGGGAGATAATGATAAAGGAAAGAACCACCTGGCTTGCTGTCCTTTCCTCCACTTTGATATGTGATTTTTTTGAGGAGCTCCTTGAACTGCAGATGGCAGCATGTGATGCTTGTTTGCTTTGAAAAGGGAGGAAAGCATGTATTGATCTTCCTTCCTTTTGGAATATTTCTGCTTTTACCTGTTATGGCAGTTCCTTTCTTGACAGATGCACAAAGAAAAGGAAAGGACAGCCTGAAAACCCTGCTCATGTGAGACTGTTCAAGAGTGATCAAAGTAAAATCTCTAATATCAGAGTCCTCTTCTTGTGCATGAGGGATCGGAGTGCTTATCTACAGCAAGATGCTTAGCAAGCATAGACATTTCTGCCACCCTAACATTGTGAAGAGAAGCTGCTTTTTTCATTCACAGGCTCTGCAGAAAGAGCAGTGATTTAGGTGTTTAGGTTTCCTTTTTGTGTCTGTAATGCAGAAACAAACTAGGTTTAAAACTGCCATCTGTCTCTGCAGGAGCTCTGCTATGCAAAACATTAGTTCTGCAAAAAATTAGTAGCTCTGTGCTTAATCATGCTCCTGATCTTGTTTTTTTTTCTTCAGTCATGGTTAACGTCTTTGTCAGGAGTTCATTTGTTGCTTTCACGTGGTCAATCACATATTTCTACTCCTGCTGCTGAATATGTGCAGTAATCTGGTAACATCTTCAGCTGTGTATTTGGACTGAGGAGCACTCTGGAAGGAGGCATTTCCTTAAGGATCTGCACTTTCGTTTCCCTAAATCCTAAAGTTGGTCAAACAGTCAAACAATATACCTTCCTCTGGGTTTTTGAGGCACAAAGGCCTTGTTGGCTTGTTATGTCTCCAGCTCCTCCCAGTCTCAGCAGAGCTGTAACAATGTGCTGCTCCTGTAGGGTTACTGACATAGGTCTGCTTGTAGGTCCTCCCTGTGTGTTGGCTGTGTATTAACTCCTGGTGGGTAAGACTCCTTTAGCATTTTGCAAATCAAGTTAAATCAACCTCTCTTCACTGTGGGAGTCTCTTGTAATTAGTGAAAGTCCTTTTGAGAGCAACATGATTTTTTTTCTTGTTTTGTTTTGAAGTTGGTCATTATGTGGTTTTTGAGCATCAGCAGGTGATGCCAGAAGCAAACAATATGTGTCAGTGCTAAGGGACGCTTTTAACACAAGTGTCAAGGACCAGGCAAATGAGTATGTAATGTGATGAATTGGTGTGTTAATTAAGGACAGCAGTGACAATCCTTGATTGTGCAAGGTTTGTGCTTCCTGTTATTTTTGTGTGTGTTTTATATGAAATGCTGTGGAGATACTGAAGCATTACACTGGAAAAGGGGAGCAGCTTTCTTCCTTGCTTTGTAAGAATGCGTAAACTGCATCAAGCTGTAGATTCCTCTAGCTCCACCCAGTTGTGACAGCTGTCAAAAGTGAATGCCCTGGGGAAAGGAGAGAGCAAATATAGAAGGATACTTTCAGGGTGGGGGTATTTTTTCCGTCTCTAATCTATTACATCTTAGACTTCCCGGTCCTGAGAGGGTATGTTTGCGTTTCATAAGCTTCCATGAACTCCCTTTCTGTAAATCCAGTTCCTCCTTGAGCCTGTGTGACTCTTAAGAGTCCACAGTGTTCCATGGCCAGAAATTTCAGAGCTTTGATGTATGTCTGAAGAGCTTCTCTTTAACTTGCTTTGACTCACATGCTTGCTAGCTTTGGTGGCTTGCAGTTCTTGTGTTGCATGTTATGCAAGCAAATTATCCCCTCTTCATCCATTCCACAGCACCCATTGTTTTGAAGAGTTTTGTCATATCTGGTCTCAATCATCATCTTGGTCTACTTCATCAGTTCTTACAATGCAGCTGTACTTGTGATTGTACCTGTCCTTTCTCTTTGTTTCTTTCTAAATCTTCTGTAGCCTTTATGGGGCCAGAGAAATAAGGATCACAGTGAGTATAGACAATGATGATATGTTGTTCCTTGTGTTCTGTTTAGTGTCTTTTCTGTGTTTCTCACGTTGAGTTTGCTTTTGGATGCACATAAGAAACAACTGTGATATTGTTATTAAAAATCTTATCACCTAAGATTGTGTTCCTGAGTCCAGTGATCAGCTCCAAGCCCATTCTTATGTCAGTACAATTAGGAATGTTTCTTTCCTTGTGCACATAGTTTTTAATTTTTTCTAAAAATAATTTTATCTTTCATTTTAAAGCTTGGCCTCGTTAGGCTCTGAAGCTCTTCACGATCTGCCTGCATTCTTGACTACTAATGTCACATCAGCACCAAGTTTTCTGTCACTGTCACATTGTCTGAGTGTCATTTTGAGTTGTTTGAACAGCAGCTGTTTAGCACAGAGTATGTGAAACCACTCTTTGTTCCTGCCCTCTGGTTCTTGTCCCCTGGGCACTTGTCATTGATTTAAGGGCCTTTCCTCTCCCTCCACCACAGTTGCCTTAGTTTCTTTGTGCTAGTTGAATTCCACTAGGAAGTCTAAATGTCCTGCATTGGTTGAATCTTCCTTAATCACTTCTTGTTGCCTTTGGAGAACTCCAGAAACGTTTTGAGCAGGATTTCCTTTTACAACTCTTAATTCCTAACCAGTATGTGTTGTTTGTCATTGTGTCCCCTAATTATGTTCTTTATTCTAGCCTTGCATTAGCACAGAACTGGGGCTTACTGGGCAGAACCTTTTTTAATAGTAACTTTCTCTCTTTTTTTGCTCAGTATTTTACAGTTCTGTACTGCCTGTCTTTTAGCTGTCAGGTAACATTTGCTGGTGTGAAGGAATACGGATCAGAGCATTCCTAAGGATTTAATAGCGCATGTGGTGTGCTGCTGTATATCTGTCTGCTCACTGGAGCTCAGAGATTTGCAGCAGCCTGTGAAACCCCTATCTCTAAATTCCAGTTTCATTCAGGAGCAAAGTGATTTAGAGTGTTTACTAATTCATAGCATGCTTGGTAGCTCATAAAAAATGAATAGGTGAATTGGAGTCCTGTTGTAGTGGGGATGGCTAGTTACCTTTTTTCCCTTTGTTAATCTCCAAGAGGCCATCGCTGGCCTTGATCTCAACTTTGAATTTCTTCTATTCCCTTAGCAGTAGTTCCTGTAGATCAGAATGGGGAAGCTTAAAGAGGGCTTTTACCCTTTACCAGTTGTTGATAAAGACTGTAGTCCCCACAGACTTCCGGTAATCTGAGGCTTGATTAAAAATCTTGCTCTCAGAGGAGGCAGCAGTTTCTGGAACTGAATGGATAAATGCAGTGAGTAGTGCGGTGTGTTATTCTCAGTTGTTTTCTCCTTTTCAGATAACCAAATCAGGTTTGTAAAGTCAGCGTTGTGGTACCATGGCTATGACAGGCCGGAGCTCTATCAGCTCCCTGCCGACGGCTCAGCGGGCAGTCGGGAGCTCCTGCTGGCGTTTTCCTGGATGCTGCACAGACTTGGTCTCCTGGAGCGGCTTTTGGCTCGGAACAGAGTGAGGACCGGGGATGAAACCTCTGTGTGCACGGTGAGCACATTTGTGTCCTTTCACCTTATCCTGTCCGTAAGTAACGTTCTGTGACAGCAGCTGTGTTATCACTAGTGTGTAATGGGTGGTATCTTGCTACCTTGGCAAACAAATGTCTTAATCCAGCTTTAAAAAAAATACTTACAGGGGCTAGCATCTGGAAACTGTTTTCTTTCCCTTCTCTAAGCTTTCTGTGTTCTGCAGGTCATCTGGGTTCCTTCTCATTCTCAAACTCCCATCCCTGCCAGAATTCCCTGATTTCTATTTCCAGTATAGGTGAGACCACAGTGGAGGAGTGCAAGTAAGTGAATGTCTTCAGTCTCTGCTTCTGAGTTCTGAGATTCCAGCCTGAGTCTTGAGTGGTTCTGCAGTGCAGGCAAACAGGTTAGCAGTGAATGCTGGGTGTGTTGCCATTGGGTAGAGCAAGTAAGGGTAAGGCAAATAATGCTTTAAAAAACCCCATCAGTCTCAAATGGCAGCTGCTGCTCTCGAGGTACCTTATGACCTTGTAACCTCTGTGAGAACACAGCAGGGTATGTTGTTGTTTTCATCAATAAAAAGATGTTAGTACATAGAAAGTCTGCTCTGAAGTAAGCGAAGGACAACTGTGTGTCTGCTTTAGCTGCAATATATATATACACTTGATAAAAAAAGAGAGAAAGAAAAGGAAATGCTCTTTAAAACAACTGAAATGAAATTCTCAGCTGAGCAATGGCCTGAAAAATCTTCCACTGCATGGGGTCTCTTTAATGATTATGAAAACTGGAAAATATTTTCCTGAAATGAAAACGTTGCGAAACAAAAATCCAGGAAATATTATTTGATTCTGTGCATTGCTAAGATCTCTGCCAAAATGAACAAAGCATGAAAGCCAGTACTTACTGGCAAAGTACATCTGTTGGTCTGCTAGTGAGAATGAATTTGAGGTAAATCCTTACCCCTTATCCTGATCTGAAAAAATGGAGTCTCGGTAACTGTGGGCATAGCTGTGGTTCAAACTGATATTCATGTGGTTTGCTTTTAAAATTTTGTCTGAAATCCACAAAAGTGAACAGGGTCTGTTGTACAAGAAGAGAGAATGCAGCTAATCCCTAAATTAAGGATGCAGTCATGTTCTCAGTATTCTTTCAGCTTAAGTTTGAAACAAAGCCTACAACCTGCTAAATTGCTGATAATATGCCAAATACCCAACATATCAAGGGCCACTGAAATTAATTCATTTCATTTCAGATTACCACTTTCTGGCCTTTTTTTTTTTTTCCTTTGCAGTTCCTTAGCAACACTGTTTTCTTTCCCTACAAGTTGAACACTTCCATCAGCTCTAAAGGATTTCAGGCCGGTTATTCATAGAGGGACAAGGGTGTTCATGACACATGACGGACATGGAGCTCAGCCGGTGCATGGAACTCATAATCTTTAGATCCTGAGCTGGGGAAGGTTTCCACAAGCTTACTTTTACGTGCACTTACATCTTCAGAATCAAAAGCCAAGTGATTCTTGAAATTATAAACTCAATGTTGGTGGAAGTGTGATGAAAGGTGGTAAGAGGTGGTGCTTTGTGTGGCTAACGTAACAAAAAATCATCTTGAGGTAGTTGTTGGTAAGGACAGGTATGGTTAGTAGCCTAGGATGATTATGTGGGTTGGCTGCTTTTGAAGTTAGATAAGAAAGTCTTTCAGGTCACCTTGGCTCGTGGCCTCCAGCTTGTATTTTTTGGAAGGGCAGTGCTGCAGTTCCTCCTGAGCCGGGATACTGGTGCCTGCAGCAGGATGCCCTGATGAGCAGGACTGAAGAAGCCTTCTCTAGCCTTCCACCCCGTGGCTCTCTTCCAGAACGTGAAGTTTATAAATTGTGGGGGAGACAGTTAAAAGAACAAACTGGAACCCGTGCTGCTGTGCAGGAGGAATGAGAGAGGGAGGAAGGAATCGGTGCATCTCAAACACTAGTTCCTGGCTGCTGTAGTGCAAGTCTGTTCTCTGAATTTACTGTGCTGATCTGTCAGCAGGTTGGTGACTCCAGAGGCAGTAAGTGAAAGTTCAAACCTTGCACTGGCCAACACTTTAAAAGAAGTAATCACTAACTCTATTAGATCTATAAAGACTTAAGTACAATCTCAATTGGAGGCTCACATCGATTTACTGAAGTGCCTACCTGGGAATTCTCACTTGTTATTTCTTTAAAGCACTGGGCAATTAAGTGACTGACGTGGTTTTCAAAGGCTTTTTACACCCCTTGTGGATTTCCATCTCAGATATGCACTGTTCTGGTGTCAGTTTTAATGTCTTTTTTTTGCTTTGGTGATCATGTACAGGCAGATTATTGTCAAGTGCCATTCATTGATTCCTATTTACACATATAAAATCCTAGTATACAAGACACATGAAAACCTGGATGGGAAGCACTCTCCTTCACTGAACTTGAAAGGCACATTCTCTCTCTTTGAGAGGCAGATAATTGATATAAACTTACCTTTTTAGCACATTTGGTATTTGACTAAAGTTTTTTTTTACCCGGCTTTTTAAATTTTAGTAATATCATCCTATCTTTCTCCAAATCTGTGATGGTTTGTGCAGGTAATTGCAGTACTCCATGAGTGCTGCAATTACCATTCCTTCTGTTTCCAGGGAGGAATACTGCCTGTACTGGTGTTGTCTACAGAAATCTTGACAGTCACTGCTGTTCCATAAACCAAGTTATTAGAGGAAAGTGTTAACATAGCAGTCAAGCTTGATGTTCCCCCCAGCAGGAAACCAGGAAACTGTTGGCACTAGTTTCAGAGAAAAATAAATTTTCTGGGTTTTTTCCACCTCTTCACCTCTTCCAGTGAGAATGGAGGAGGGAATTTTATTAACCTTATTGATTCTGACTCAGAAGCATAATTACTTTCCAGATCTTTATGGGCTATATTAGTCTGTCAGCTTTCATTTTTTGATTTCCCTCCCTTATTCCCTATGCTTCAGTTCTCTTTGTCCTTCTGTCTTCCTAATAACTCTCACCATTTATGCTTTTGCCCTTTTTTTGCTATTATTGTTGCTGGATTCAGTAGCTTCTAAGGAACACTTTTTTTAAAAGCCATCTATAAACCTGAACAAAGGGTGTAGGA
The DNA here is from genome assembly GCF_003945725.1 of Corapipo altera. NCBI lineage: Eukaryota > Metazoa > Chordata > Aves > Passeriformes > Pipridae > Corapipo > Corapipo altera. Next base: position 3,766,077 of record NW_020884927.1, read on the forward strand.
TCTGTAAAGTTACTCCTGCAGAATTTCCCTCACTTCAGTGTGGCTGACAGGTCTGTTCTAGCACTCTTGATTTGCACTGCTACCCATACTGTAAAGGCTTCTACCAGAAACTAAGGGAAGAAAATGCTTAAGCTTTGATTTTCTGCCTTTTTTACTTTTTAAAGTCACTTACTGTATAGGTAACAAACTCTGAAGTGTTAATTTTTGTCTTTAGTTACTGACATTGCCTGTAGGCTTAAAAATATTTTGTGGAAGAGATGATTAAATTAGGAATATATTTTTGTCATACAAGAACTGGAGCACATTTCAGTTTGGACTCTTGAAATACACTTTTTTTTTTTTTTTGGTTAAAGCACAAGTTACAAATGATAGCTGAAATTGTCTCGCTGTCATTCTGTGTGTGCATATAAACATGCTATTCCTTCTTATCTTTTTATTTTTTCCTTTAATTTCATGCTTTGAACTAGTCATGGAACCTTCTTCCCAATGAAAAACAATTTCCTGTGCTGTGCTGGAAAAGGTGTAGTTACCAACATTTTGCTTGACACAGTGAATACACAATTAAGAGGTGGATTTTTTTTTCCCCAGGCAGAATGTCAAAGTAAAATGCTCTAGCAGATGAGTCTGAAATGATCAGAAAAGCTTATAATTTATTGACTCTGCTGCCTCTTTGAGAATGTCTGAATATCAAATAAATGCAAAATGTCTTGAACTTGACATTACAGCTGATATGTTCTGGATGGGGTTTGCTGACAGGCACTGGAGTCACTTGAGCTGTGGGAGAAGAAGATGAGGACTGGTATGCTAATAGTAGAATTTAGTGTGGCCATACTGGTACCCTGCTGAAATCCAGTGTAGGGAGCTCCTTCCTTGGCTGTTGGGGAAACAGAGGGATTATAACATGTTTCAGTGCCTCTCCTGCCCTCCAGTGACGGGGAGCAGCCAGTACCTTTGGTACCTTCTGATTATCCTTGGAGCCTTTTAATTTAAATGCAAACATCCCCTGCATTTGCTGTCACACTGTAAGTGATCTGGGTTTAACTCACATTGGAGGATCCTTTGAAATAAAGCTTATTTTCCTCGGGAGAACAGAAGGACTGTGCAAAGAGGGGCATGGCAGGGCTCCTACCCATGGCAGAGCTCTGCCTCTCCTCTCCTGCAGGGCAGGTACTGTTTCTCCTGTTGGCCTCTGGCTCCAGGTGTGCTGCTGATGCAGAGTGCTGCATCTGCCTCTCTCCATGGGCTACCCCTGCCCTGCAGCTTCCCACAGTGGAGCAAATGCACATGGGCAGGCAGAGTTGCAGGTGCAGGCAGAGGAAATGCAGTACAAGCCATTATCTGTGTTGCATTTCTTGAGCCCTTTAGTGCTCTCTGAGTTAAGATCTACCCTGTCATGTGTTTGTCTTAGTATATTTAGTTTCCATGTTTTGTCTGAATACTTAATGCAATGAGCATTGGGATTTTCATGTTCTTTTAAAACCTTGCAGCTCCAAAGATTAGGCAGTGCTGCCACGCTCTTTTGAAGGCATAGTGCTTTTGCTGTATTGCAGAGCTCTTAAATAACCACCCAAATGAGTGAAGAGGGATGGGATAAAGGGCTGACTTGCTCTAGTGCCTGAGGCCTGTGGCTACTGCCAGACAGTCTTGTTTGAACAAGGCAGGCATTGGTAAGAGCTGTGTTCACATTTTCTGTCTTCCCTCAGCACCTTCTCTTTTTCACTCTTTGCCAAGAGTAAGCTCTTGGGAGTGCTGTTGTAAGTAGTAATTTTTACAAAAGACAGGGAAATTCAAAAGCTAACAGGCCTTGCGGAAACACAGGATTTGACTTTTTTGGTTAATTGCTGAGTACACTATAAGCATAACTTCTAGAGCACTTATGTTTGTGGAAAACATAAGTGGAAGTATCTGGAGATTTAATTGGTACGTGCATCATGTGGGAGTGGATTTTTACACCATCTATCTTTCCATACATAAATTTAATCTGGATCGTACCTTGTCTAGGAGGAAATCCAATTAGTGTTGTTTATGGTGCTATTAATGAGAATAGTGCTTTCCCTTTTGCATTCATCTGTTCAGATTGCTCCTTTTCACATTTTCCCCTCCTGCAGATAGATATATGACTGTATTAATTAAGAAAGCATGTCTGATGCTGTTATTTCTGGCTATGGTGTTTAATTTAAAAAAAAAAATTATGCTCCGTTTAAAGATGTGTAATTACAGAACTTAACATATGTTATGTCACATCAAAACCATTGTCTGAATTATGAGTGGTTTGGAGTGAGCGCTCAGTAAAAGCTGCAGGAGGGCTTTATTGGCTTGATTTATGTGGTTGCTTTGCCTTTCCCGAGCCCTGCAGTGAGGATCTAAATATGCACCTTTGTGATGCCAGGCTGTGTGCTTAGTGTAGTTGAGTGGTAACTGAGTGAATATTTTCTGTCTAGACCCAGAGTAACTCTGCTGCAGGTGAGGAGTGGGCTGGGAATGTGCATTGGTGGTTTCAGCTGACAGTCGCTCTGTTTTGCTCTGCTCAAGGATTAACGTCAGGGAGTTAGTACAGGACATAGTGCAGATCTCCATGGGTTGAATGTCTTATCCGTGTTTCTATAGGCTTGTTTCTCCATGGGTAAAGTGAGCAGCAGGTTGTTTGCTGGCTGTTCAAATGTGGAAGCGGAGAGCTGATCCTTGGAGGGATTTAGAAGATGTCTGGGGAAAAGCCACAATTCTCTGCTCCAGGGATGAGCTGGAGGCGGCTGGGGCCTGTCCTATACCGACAGGTGGCAGCTTGTAGTTAGAAAAGAGCATCTCCAGCCCTGCCATAGCCTTGTCCTTGTTTTACAGCAGTGCAGGCAGCACAGACCTTTTCTTTTCCATTGCATGTACAGGGCATAGTAAATTTATTAAGGTAAAAATTTATAAGTGTTAAAGGTTCCCATATCAGTAGGAATAGTACAGAAAGTGTAAAAGGGTGATGAAGTTGCACAACAGAGGTTACCTCTGCAGCATTGCTTGTGACATATTATAAGATCACCCCTGACTCTGCAAGGAATTTTACATTAAAACAATATTTGGAATTTGTTTAATTCAACATGTATGAACAGAGCAACTCCATACCAGATCACTGAAATCCTCAAATGGAGTAAGCAGTGCAAAAAATGCTCCCTTCTCACATGTCTGTAAACACACTGATGCTTGCATTGTTCTTTTATAAACTATATGATGAAGTGCTTGTTTAATTTATCACCATCCACTCTTGGTAGACCTGTTCTCTGATATCTGGTAATATGGTATTGCTTTATATTTCAAACTGAAAAGAAAAGCTTCATTTCTGCTATAAAAGTTGGGACTTTGTAATCTTTAATTTCACTCTAAGCACGTTGCATGCAAATTATTTGCTCAGATGTATGGAATGTAGATGAAAATTGATATATCACCGTGTCTATTTTCACACCCTCCTTTCTCCCACCCCTTATTCTTTTCCTCTAAATACTTTTATATCTGATGGCTTTTTTCATTTCAGTGTGTTTTGTGAATCTGACTTGTCTGCTCAGAACAATTCTGCTATGAGGACTTTGGCAGTGTTGGCCTTTTTTTGCACTTGCTGCATTGTATAAGCACAAGTCTGACACGTTTTGAGTATTATCTGGCACCTTTTTTCATAACAATTCGACTTGAAATAGCCTGGGGAGGAATGCTTAGGGGAAAACTCATGTGGTGTTGGAGACTGATTTCTAGTCTGCCTTGCAAAAAATTTTAAATATATGATTTTAGGACATAAACCGTGTTTAACTCTGACAAAGGCAGAGATGTGTCTATGAGCTTGGGATAGGCTTTGTAGTTTGTGAGCTACCTTAGTTGGGATGGTGATGGATGGTGTCCAGGAGTGTGTATTTGTTATGGGCTTCACTGTTTATTTGCCTGATCTTTTGCCACACAAGAGCTGGTTCTGGTGAAGTGTGGGCAGGGTGACAGTTCAGGAATTGGCTTGAAGGAGTTTATGTAAATATATGCTTGTCACTTCTATCAGGCTTGTGCTTGCTTTTCTGAGCCTTACCAATAAATGGATATTGAAATTTAACAGCAGTACTTTGAGCTTTTAGGATAGAAAGCTCATTTGGGGTGAGTTACAGTGGAATTGAGGGGGTTCATTCTGACTTCTGCTTAAGTTACACTAATCACAGGTGTTTTGGCAGGTCCAGATTGTCCAGTTTGACAAGACTAGTTTGGATATCACCAGTTTGATGGGAATAGACTTGACATGGTGATGAGAATATGGATATGTGTTGGTATGGATTTTGTATTGCAAGCCTGTGCACCATTCTGTAGCTGGATGCCTTCTCTGAAATAAAATCAAAGAGAACCATTAATTGCAGCAAACAATTTGCAAGCAAAACAATTCTCTGGTAAGTGGCTATAAAATGATCTCTTCCAGAGCTGGTGTGGAGTGTTCCAAGTATGGGAAAGTCATCAAGGTGTCTGGGTAGTTGCCTTGGCTGCTCTCTTTATATACTGGACTAAAAAGATGCACTTTTGTATCTCAGAAGTGAAGGTAGGTGTGTACCTATATTGCTGCATAGATTAGATAAATTCACAGTGGTATTTGAAGCAAAGGCTCTAGATTAGTCTGGTATTTTAGTGATTTTTCTCCCACTGGAAGAGCAATAAATAGACTTAGTTTGTAAAGATGGGACTAGAAATTGAGGTCACAGTATAATATGTAAGACTTTTTTTTTTTTACCTTGTTTACTTTATGCCAGGCTAAGTATTTCATAGCAAAATTATTTTTTTGTGCAGTTTGTGGAATAAATAATGGAGAAATCCTGTTAAAAATGCATTGGCTGGCTTCCTAATTTTAATATTAATAAGGCAGGTTGCTACAATAAAATTAGCTCTGCATGGTGTTTGTCACTGTACTGCCAAAGCAATTCAGTCTAATGCCATTCCTTTCTGAGATCAATCCCCAGGAGAGCAATATTTGGGCTGTTCTGAAACCTCTTAACAGGGAAGTTGGAGCAGAACTGTAAATTATGGAAAGTGCAGATTTTAATCTGGGATTCCCAAGTCTGTCTTTGGCCTTGTGGCTTTCTGGCTGCTTATGTGAGGTTTTTTTAATGTTCTTTACACATGTGTTTTCTCTGTTGTAGAGGCTAATATCCAGTTGCTTGGCTTATGATGTTTATGGGCAACTTGGTAATCAAAGCTCTATGGTTTCACGGTCTCCTGGTCTCCTGGCTGGGGCAAGACAGTCTGAACCTCGGAGTTACTTGGCTAGGACTGCAGTGCCCAAGGACACAGTGCCTTGGTTCAGGAGCTGAAGGAGCAGAAGAAAAAGAAGAGCATTGCAGTTGGCACAAAGGGGATACTGTCTTTTTTTTTGTTGTTGTTAAAGATGAATCTGTGCCTTTAAAAGGAAAAGCCCTTTACCAACCCTGCACCTCTGTGATTTATAACCTGTGTTTATCTGAGCTACAGAGCAAAGGGAAAAAACCTGTAACATTGATACATTTTGTTATGTGACCAGAACAGCATTTTTGTGCTTATAAATAATAGGAACACTCATTGTATTAGAGACTCTGTCAACTGGTGATATTTAGGTTAAAAGAAATGTTATGGGGGGTTATTTGATCATGGTTATAGATACACTTCTGTTGAAAGACACAATTCTGTTGAAATGTGCATTTAAAGCAAGATTAAACTCTCTTAATTTTACAGTTTCCATTGTTACTTCCAGTTTGGATCCTAAATTACATTCCAGCTTTGCCTGCCAACTGGATCTTTTTAAGATGTTATTGAACGTGGAAATCTGTGAAGCAGGGAAGCACATATGTTTAAATACCATCAAGGTCTGTGGGTCCAAATATGTGCTTAAGTGTTTTCTTGAAAACAGTCATATTTCAAGTAGGCTTTTTAAATTTCCACTTTAAAGAAATGTCTTGAGGGTCCAAGAACTGGGAGGTGGTTCCTTACCTGTCAGACACCTGTTCTGAATAACCAGGTCTTTGCAGTTCTGTGTTATTTCTACTTCTTATGATATGTTGCAGTAAAATAATTTGGAATTATGGGTTGTGTTTATTGTATGTGATTTCTGTAGACTGTATGAAACTGACAGCCTTACTTTAAATGGTGTTACAAGCATCAGAAGTAAAACTACCCATGTCTTCTTCCCCTTTTAATTTGCAATCTGCAGGAGTCAGCTGAAAATGGAGAGATCTGTTTGTACATGTGAATGATCTCTTTGTGCAAGAGGCTGAGGGAGGTGGAATTCCCCCTATGTTCCTTGGGAAAGAGATATGATAGAAATGTGTTGCTTTATGCTGTTGGCCAAGCAGAAATTTCATCCTGCTGAAGGTGTTGGTTGTTGTTGGGTTTTTTATCTGCAGCAGAAGGAAAGCGGGACAAGATGAACAAATGGAAACTCTTTGCTTCTCCCTTTGATATAGTGTAGGCTGCAGTTCTCTTTCACCTGGAGGGGTTGCAGTGCACCTGGAACCAATTGCCCCAGGGGTGGAAACACAGTCCCACCATCTGCCACGGCCTGATCCAGGCTGCACTAGAGAAGGGTGAGGCTCCAGAACATCTGCAGTATATTGACAACATCATCATACGGGGGGACACAGCAGAGGAGGTTTTTGAGGAAGGAAATTATCCAGTTTGGATTAACCCTGTCTCAAGCAAAGGCAGACCCATTTGTGGAATTGTTTTTGCTCAAGGACCAGGCTGCACTTGGTGGATAATGCAGTAATACGGAGAAACATGATGTATACCCCAAGGGGACCTTATCTTTGGGTGAACTACGCATAACACTGTGCCTGTATTTGTATGTAAATATTTGTAATATGTGTATAGTTGGAGTAATGTATGTATGTATATGGTTGGAAAGATTTAATTTGATATAGTGTGTTGGTATGAAAAAATGTGGGGTGGATATTGTTACAGCTTCTCTCAATTTCACATTTATAATTACTTAGGGGGAGGAGCTTGGTCTTCTTCATAACTTGACCTCCTTAGCAAACACTTCTGTCTCGTTAAACTGAGACACCCTTCTTCCTTCCAAATTGCTCTAGAGAAAGGCAAGACAAGCAAGGCAGGCGATAAAACTGTAGCCGGGAGTGCCTCTGTGGCCATTGCCAGCTGCATCATTTTTTCTTTTCCTCTATCCTGCCAGATGGGAAATGCCGGATGGAGAAAAGAAAATAGCTGGGTAAGCACAGGCCCACGATTTTGTCCTTATATAAGTCATTGATTTACAAAATAGGGTCTCAGGAAGACACTGGAGGAGCTAAATCCGTTCTCTGACATATTAGAATCTAGTCAAATGTGATTTTTCCCATCTGGGTAAAGAACATACTTGCTGTCTCAGGAACACTGTGTCTTCCTGAGTATGGAAAATGAAAGATGGGAGAGGAGACAGCTCACCAAGTCACAGCTGAGAAGCCGATATTTATTCCACACTTCTCTACTTGTTTAGGCTGTTCTCAGTCCTGTATTCTAAAAGATGACAATTTCTCTGTGCTGCTGAAATTGACTTCATTGTTGGGGTTTTTTTTCCCTCTTTAGCCTATATATCTTGTATGTTTTTCACTACCAAATGACTTGAAAGTGTTCAAACTAATTTAAAACGTTTTTGTATTCTTTTCTCCTTTTAGTGTGAAGATGATCTGCCTAACATCCAGAAGGGTACACCTGAAACAACACCTGAATGTGGGCTGGAAGACAGAGTGGATGTTCGATACCTTCAGTGGTTAAATGGGAGGCTGAGGTTCCAATGGCAGAGTCTGCATGCTCAGCACCAAGAGCAGTGCAAACTTTTGCACAAGGTAAATGATTCTTCTAACTCACTATGACGTTGTTTATTATTTAAAAGCCTTGTCAGCTAGAGCTAAATGTACAAATTATTCTTGTTTGCTAGTTCTGCCTTTTCTGGAAATAAGAGTGAATTGCTCTAAATGTAAATACCTCCACCTTTCCCCCAGTGCAGCAGAACCACGAGAAAATGCAATATGTACAGTTATGTTTGTAAAGTTATAACTGTATAAAAGTGTCCTTTGCAGGTTTGCACATTAGTCACTTCTGCAACCATAGACTGTTTTGATTGTTCTAGAAAATGCCTGGTAGAAACAAGACAGAGTATTCTGGTCCCACAGACAAGAAGTAGTGATTTAGAACTCTAAGTTTCCTGGAAACGTGGATTCAAAATACTGAGCACAAATATGGAAAGTAATAGCAAAATAAAATGCAGTTTCCCATTCCAAAGTACTAGGCTACATCTGAACAGAACCCAGAATCAACCTGGTTTTAAATCAGGGATCAGTAATAATCTCTGCATTGCTAAGATTCCAGTTCTGTTTCTGTTTATGAATGTTTAGATGCCTGTCTGGAAATCACACACATCTGGGAGCGTTATGTCTGTTTAGGATGGAAACAGCCTTCAGTCCCAGAGTTGACAGTGGTGGTGACTGCAGAGACAAAGTAAAAATCTGGTTCTGAAGATGGTTCTAAAAGTTATTAAGCATTGTTTTCCCTAGGCCGCCTTTTTCCATTCTTATCTCTTTGGATAACTTAAATGGAGTCAGTTATTATTGTACCCAGAATCCTCACAGAAAACGTCTTTCTTTTGAGACTAAAAACAGTTTTGGGAAATTTCTTCTCCAAGAACATTTATCAGAAAGTTGTCAGGATCATCTTCACCTTTGAATGCAGGTGCCTTCTTGGTTTTAATCCTGTGTCTGACGGAGCAGTGCTGAAAACTATAACGAGGTTACATTTTGTTCTTTCCGTGAACTGATTGCTAGGGAAGATGTCTGATTGACAGCACCAGGGGAAAGATCCGGTGCATCTATTTTAGATGTGCAGCATCTGAAATAACCTTTTGCTTCGCATTGACCACTGCGGATGTGCTTCCCTGACCTGGGAGCAAAAGATAACAATTCACTGTAAGTGCAGGTGCAGTCCTTGACTTTTGCATTGTGATTACAGACTGTGATGTTATTGAGAGAGGTGAAACCCAAGTGAAATGATTGGCATCTTCTCCCCCTGATAAGCTACTTCTGTGCAGGGTATGTTGATTTTTATAGTAGGTGAGGCAAATACCTCCATAACCCATCATCAGCTGTCTGATTTATGTAGTACTTGACAGTAACAAGTCATTAGGCAGCTCCAGTGCCTCAGCTTGCAGTTAATGAGCCCAAGGAAGAATTAAGAGCAGGTCAAACCTAACACCTCAAGTACGAGCAGAGATACTCTCAACGGTCCAACACCGATCAAACACCGAAATAATGAAGAGATGGTGCTGATTGGCAACATGCTAAACTTGTTGACAGGGGAGATGAGGAGATGATGACCTTCCTGGGGGAGGTTGTACTTTGAAATAAACTTGGACTTATTTTTTATCTCTGAAGGAAAAATTTCTTCCAAAGTTAGGACAGCTACAGTCAGACAAATCTAAGAGACAGCTTAGTTATGGTGCCAGGTCCCTGGACCATGATTTCCAGAATCTGGAAGAATAAGCAGGAAGGAGATTGTCTGTTCATCCAGTTTCCTAAAGCTGCCATTACTACCTTCTCCAACAATCATCACTGGACTAAACTGAAAGCAGTAGTGGGTTTGGTGATGACTCTCATGGTCAGGCTGTTTTGCAGTGTGTAGTACCACCACGGATGTAAACAGAGGAGGGTAGAACAGAGCCCAACTCCCTCCCTCTGTGATCCCACACTGATATTTTGTGTGCTCAAATACATGTGTGCAGCTGTGGGAGTTCTGTTCAGTGCTGTAATAAAGTGCAATGTCCTGATTTATATTTTAGTCTGAATTAAAAGCAGGAGAATTGGAAGGTAAAAGGGACTTTTGAAGGGACTTTGCTACAGAGCCACATTAATGTTAACATTTACAGTAACATAAAATATAACATACTTGCACAATTTAACAGCTGCATAAACAGTAATTGATATTTCATGACTCTTTCTGGAGAAATTCCTCATTCTGGTGCATTAATTTCAAAACTTTTAAACTATTCCATGTGTTGAAGGCTGAGCTGACCCAATACGACCTCTACGTGAGCTGCTCCTTTTTTCTAATAAACCACTAACACAGTATGCAAAAGGCTAATGAGTGTTATGTTTTTTAATTATGCTGACAGATTTACAGAGGGCTTTCTCTACAAAATGATAATTATGGCTTTTACTTGCTCTGTTTAATAACTTACCAGGTTATCTATCTCAGCTGTGGAACAGTCTTATTTACTGCTGATCATGAGCTATAATTCTTGCCAACTAGTGGCGACACTTACACAGATTTCATTCTGTGACTCACGTGGGCTCTAAAATACCATGTTCTCTATTTGGGGCTTTCTGAGAAAAAAACACCATGGTTGGAAAATATGTACTTATTCAGAAGATGACTGCTCTTCCACTGTTTTTCAGTATGGATATTGCTGGAGCCTCTATCTGCTCCGTCCTGCCCTTGCCACTTAAGGTTGATGGTGTGAAGTTCTGCAGTACCCAGAGCAGGTTGCGGAAGAGGGAAGCCTCCCTGGAGCTACAGCTGGTTATGTGCTGCAAATTGCTTGTTAGGTGGTCTGACTGGTTGTTCCTCTCTGCTAGTTCTTCTGATGAGCTGCTTTTCAGTGATTTCAGCTCCCAGAAGGCATGTTGAAGCCTACAGACGCACACATGTCCTGCTGTAGTAGGAAGGCTTCCTCAGGGAAATCTTAACCTCTCTGCTGCTGAGGAATTTTGCAGCCTGAGGGTATGAGCTGTTGAGTAACATTATAATGGCTTCTCTTTGCGGACAGGTTGGCTCGCTTTGAAAGTATAATGTAGTGATACCATTATAATTCCCTCGAAATTCTCAGCGGTACATATTTACCTGATATGCCTTCAAATGATATGGAAACGTGAAGGATCAATTACCGTGTGAAGGCAAGCCTCTTGGTTCTTCTATTCTGTTTCTCCCTCTTTCTGCCAAGTGCCAGAGGAATATCTGTCTGCTCAGTTTTTGATCCCTCTTGAATTCACGGGAGAGAGCAGCTGTTGTTATTTAGTCTCTGAGTTACAGCTTTGCCTTAAAAAATGTGAATGAGAAGCCTTGCATAGTTTCAGAAAAGCAGGTAGGAACTCTATAGTTTCAAACTGACATTTTTTGGGTGGTCTGTTGAATGTACTGTTCCATGATCAGCATGTGAAAAGAGAGAGTGTAACAGGTGAGTTTGTGCAAAACTGATGGATTTCCTGGGGGTATTTTTAGCTGTCTTCCATCCTGAAATAGTGGAGGGTTAAATCAGATTCAGAGATTAATTTTTTTTAAGTAGGTGAGTATCTGATTGTGCATATAGGTTAGTAAGAGTAAAATGATATTAAATGGAATTCTTGATAATAGAAGAAGAGTTCAACGTAATTGGAATTATCAGATCATGGTAAGACAACAATAAGGGTAATAATATGATTGGAAACTCTAAGAGTTTTGTTTTGTCAGTAAGAATGCAGAGCAGCACTGAGAGCCACCACCTTTGAATGGAGTGATTTCTTGTGCCTTCTCCTAAGATAAACAATATAAAATAAGATGTAGTGCAGTGGATTGGATTGGTCATATCTATATATCTGATGATGTGGTAAGAGTAAAGGAACAAGGATAAAGTCTTGATCTCTGAATAATAGAGGGCAGAGACTGACTGGTGCTGGGTAATTACCTCATTGTCAGTAATTCTTGAGTGAGCTAAACTGCAATTGTTAGATGCATCTCTGTCTTGACAGGAAGAATTTACCACGTTCCTCTGTAAATTACTACAGTGGTTATATATTTCTTGTCTATTTGGTTTGAAAATCTTTCCTTTTTTTCCTAAATCGAATCTACCATTAGATCTCAAAAGCATGTCCTTTGATGCAGTGGAATTTTTTCCTCTCATGCAAATGTGTGTGAGCTATGAACAAGCCCCCTTTTCATCTTCTCTTAGGTGGATTAGACATCCTGCAGGGAGAGCAGCTTGTCTAAGCTCAAAGGCATTTAGGAGTTGGTACTGGCAACTCCCCAGAAGGGGTGCTAAGTGGGGGGCTGTGCCTGTACTCTCATGCCAAGGTTAGTGTGAGGTTAAATCAGAGTCTGATTCCTGCCTCCACCTTGGTGTATTCCAGTGCCATGAAGCAACAGCTATACGTGCTCTGTCTCTCACTCTTTCACCTGCTGCTTTTACCTTGGTACAATTTCCCTCTTTAAATGTTGTTTTATCTTCGGTATGTTGTGATTATCAGTAACAGATAGCAAAAATACAAATACTGGATTATTCCAGTATCCATCTAGGTTGGTCTCAGGGGAACACCTTATTACTCTGTTGTTACATCTTCAGTGTATTTGTTTTGGGCTTTAGCCAGTGATGCTGCTGCCATGTACATTTGAAAAGGGCCTGGAATTCACTGCTAGTGGGGCCCAAAGGTTTGGCAGCCGGTTGCACAAGAATGCAGCAGGGAGGGGAGTGGCAAGAAGAAAGGAAGAACATTGTGTGGGGAGGTACTCTTTTATTTTTAAACTCGCATAACTCTGCACGTGTGACAGATGGTTGCCACCAGAAGTGAGTTTTGGGAAAGGAACGCTAAAATATTCTGAAGTTTCATGGAAGGGTTGATAATTACCCAGTGCCTGTCAACTTTAAAATGGTTGTCAATACCCAAGTGTATGATAAAGTTCATATTAGAATAAAGAAAGAAAAGCAGGAAACATTCTCCATCTTCTGGCAGAAATATTAATGAAATATGAGTGATTGTCTGACAAATGTGCACTGCTGTCTTGTTTGGCAGCTGCAGTTATTACAGTAACAAAGGGATCAGCTCTGAATAGGAGGAATTGCTTTTTATTGTTCCCTTGACTAACTTGGGAAGCTTCTTCATCAAGTAATTGATGATACCAGCACCAGTGCAGCTGGGACAAGGTCTTGGTAAGCAAAAGCCAAGTGTGTCGCAGCAAAAGAGAAACTTACTGTAACTAGGTAGCATTTTCTACTTCAAAGGAAGAAATAAAAAATTATTCTGAGGGTATCCTTTAGCTGTGTTAAGACTCCTACTATCTTTGTAAATGGTTTCTCCTTTCATGCTATGCACAAGAGCATGTGTACTGTAAGGAAAATGACTTCAGAACAGGATGCAAAGAGAAATCTTTCAGTTTTACTGTGGCATCAGCGATTGCAATGCCTGCATGTGGTAACACTACCAGATGGACTGTTTTGTGAGATAATTGTGGTGCATGTTCATCCTTTCCATTCTGGCTGTTTTAAAAAGGTCTGTTGTATTGGTGGTAGTAGTTACATTGGGAATGGGCTTGTAACTACTGGTTCACATCACCATTCCAATCCATACCAACTGTTAGATGTTAGCTAATGATCTTGCAAATGATCTGGTCCTTGCACTACAAATATCTTTTAAATCAATCTATTTCAGATCCATTTATTCACTAGTGGCTCCCATGTGGACCAGGTCCTTGGACATTTTTCTGTCACAGAAACAGATCTCGTTAGACAACCGGAGAACTACAAGCAGGTAATGCTTCTGTAATTCTTGGATGCTCGGTATGCTTTACACAGATGTTGTTCAGGAGAAGACTGCCCTCCCTATAACATTTTTTTAACTTGGTTTCCAACAGAAGTACGGGCTTATATACTGAATCCTCAGTTATAACTTGTATTCACCAAATCTGGTTTGATAGAACATAAACTCAAAGGTATTAAGCCACGTCCAGATGGCTTTTGAATATCTCCAAGGCTGGAGACTCCATAGCTTCCCAAAGTGACCTGCTCCATGCTCAGTCATCCTTAGAGTAAAGTGGTTCCTTAATGTATTCAGACAGAACCTCTTAGGACATCATTTTTCTAGTGTACTGTTTTACCCTTAAGTATAGATTTCTGCTGTTCTCAATTATAATAGATGTTTCAGTTTATTGCTTGAAGTAGTATAATTCACTTCTTTTAATACAATATAATGCATTTGTTTTAAAAATCAGTTTGTAAAAGTTCATTCTGTGTGAAGCTAAGCAAGGTGGAAATTTTAAGCTCATCCCTAACAAAATCAATATTTGGCAAATTTCTGCAGTCTGTCCAGGTCTGTTTGCTCAAAGAAGGTATTCTTTCTGCTGCTAGCATAAGAACAAAAGCGGGCATTGTAAATATTGTGCACAAAGAAGTTCAGAACAGTTGATTCAAAGGTGGGAGGATAGTGTTATGTTCAAACCCCCTAAAGTAAAGTGCATGTTAGTCTTTCATTACTGAGCATTTCTTGGGTGAACAACTCACATCCAGCCTCTTGATAAAATTCATCTGTTTAGAACATTTTCCAGGAAAATTATTGTTTTTCTAGAGCAAATGCTCTAAGTCAACTTGAGATTTCTTTTTTGCTTCTGCTTTGCAGTCCCTCTCCTATGGTTTGCTCAGCAGCTTGGAACACACAGCAGCACATTGCTCTGAAGTCTATACTTTGTAGTCTTCCAGATCTTGCAAAAGTCTGTAAGGTATGACAGGCTGCTATTAGAAACTTACTGGCTGTGTAGAAGGACTTGGCAACTACCTTTTTCCCAGAGCCTTACCTTGATTATGTCACTGACCTGTGACAGTAAAGCGTAACAATGCTCCTACAAAGCCTAACTGTTTTGACTACTCTGTTAATTAATCATTCCAGGAGTTTTTTCTTGCACTCTGCCCCCTTTCCTGGATGTCTGCTCCAGGTGCATTGTTCAGGCTGGGGCTCAGGATAAAATGGAAAGAATCCTTCTGTACTGTAAGCATTGTGGTTAGGTAAAGTGCTGTAGTCAAGTAGGTTTAGTTGGCAGCTATGTTGCTTAGTTAAAATGAGTGGAGTCTTCAATCCACTTTTCCTAGGCTTAAACAGCAAATACGTGAAACAAAAGCAGGGTGATGACTGAGAGGCACAGAGGCAGGGTGGCAGAAGAAGTTTTCTTTAAATAAACTATGCGTGGCCACAGTGTCTGTCTCCAGTTTGTGGGCTCTGACAGGTGCAATCCCAAACAGGTTCCAGCTCCAATGGATGTGTGTTGGAAATTCTTTTCTTATGTCGTTTACTGCTTGGACTGATCCAAAATTGGAATTGTTTGTCAGTCTAATCAACTGTGAAATTCTTAACCTCTTGAAGCTCTCAAACCTATTCAAGAAAGGAGATGTCCTCTAAGCTGCTCTCATGTGCCTGATTCTAAAATAAACAGGCGAAATTGCGGGAAATCATCACAACACTTCAGTATACATGTTTTCGAGAGCCTCATCATTTTTATGGTCACCATATGAGCAATCTTTGTAGTGTTTGTCTCCCCTTACCCTTATTTCCCAAAAGCAGCTTCCAGAAGTCATATGTTCCGTATGTATGAATAGCCTGATATAACAAGGTGGTATGGACTTGAAAAGGCATCATTGTTTCAAGTGTCACTTTTCCAGATGGATCTAATATTCAATATGCAAAGTGATGCTGCTTTGGTAAATGTAATAAAAAGCCTCTAATTTTCAAATATCTTGTTAAGATTAAGTACATTATGCATATTTGAGTAGCTTGGTTTTCAAATATTGGTGCAGATGGTAGCACTCTGCCAAATGCTTTTTCCAAAAACTGTGAAATAGTTTTTTTTTCTTTTCAAGTAATGTGATATTTCTCTTTATGTTACTTCAAGTAAGAACCTGCTGCATGGATTGATTAAAAAGAGCAAGCGTGTCAATATGCCTTACTGTAATGCACCTCTCTTGTTGGATGGTGTTATGAATTCCTTCTCATCTTAGGCATCCTCTAAAGCATAGTAATGCAAAGTGGATCGAAGCGTCAGAAATTAGCTATCACAGGAAGGATTTTGCTCTCTTTTTATTGAAGCCTCGAGTTAATTTTCGTCAAAAATATCCTGTGGAATACGTTGCTCTCGCAGCAAAACAAGAGATGTTTAGTCTGACAGGAGAAGTGTCATAGGATATAGAGAGCTGTGAAGTTAAGCTGAAGTTTATGAAATGGAAGAGTCATGCTACTCCTTTTCTATAAAACGTTCTTCCCTTGGATTTCTGACTATAAAACTCTTTTAGTGCTTTTGCGTACAGGGATTTTACTGGACATTATTATTCTTCTATCATCATAAATGTCTTTGTGAGATTCATGGAGCTGGAAGTTTTCCAAACCTAATGGTTTTAATTATGTTTTTCTCCAGTGGGGCATGATCAAAATTCCAACTTTTCCTGTCATTTGGCTTGGCTGTGGTTGTATATGTGTGTGTGTGTGGCTGGGAGTTGCGGGTCACTGGTGTGTTTAGTTCCTATGCTGCCCAGGGGTGTCAGTGTAGGGGAGGTGGTGTTATTTCAGCTGGAGTTCAGTTTCCAGTTGAAGTGGATGTGTATGCTCATGTTAGCTCTTGACCTCTGCACGTATGTCCTTTCCTTCCTAAGATGCTGTTGTGTGTTTTTGAGCACCCCTGGCTTGAAGAGTGTTGCAGAAATACACTGGTGGTCACCTTCTCAGCAGAAACCCCTCAGTCAGTGGTGATGGTTGTGGAGCTGTTTGCTTGCCAGGCTGTGTTAAGAGTGAGCAAACTGGGGACACGTACAGGGAGCTTGGGTGGTCGTGTATTTTCTTGAAAATCTCTTGCACGAGTCACTTAGAGTGTCCTAGAAAATAGTCCAGAGCATCTTAAATGTCCTGTGTTTTGATGCATTTTCCAAGCTGATCAGGTTTTTAAATTGTTCCCTTAATAAACTGGGGTACAGTTGGGGTGCTGCTGGTATTTGCCAACCTGAAATATCTCGGGACAGAAATGGAGTTCTGGTCTCTGGCACTGCAGCTAAAATAATTTGGAAGTGTACTTGGAAGAGCATGAAGAAGATGTGGCCGAGGGTAAGCAGCATCTGCCCCAAACTTTGCTGGGCAGTAAGAATTGTCTCTGAGGATGTGGTCTCATTCCTCCTGTGGCTGTAAGGACAGTGGCTGTGATGTGTGACCACTTGGGTAGCTTTTAATTTTTATGAACCTGATATAGTCCCATTCTTGTCTATCAAGCCTATTTACCTTAATTCTTCATTGCAATGTCACCAGTTCTGAAGTTTACCTTGAGCTTGAAAAATGTATGTTGCAACTGAGTCCCTAAATTAACTTTCTCATCAAATTGTTACCATATAGAGATCAATGAACTTTGAATGAGAACAGCATAGTCTTTCAGTGTCTTCTGTCTCTTCATATACTGCTTTATATGTGGAATTCAATCTAAGTAGAGATTAAATGTTGAAACTCGGGTCATTGGTACAATGCTGGCAGTGCTGAAGTGATCATTGAAATTGTAATGAGTAAAGATGACATCTTTAAATGCCAGTAAATCAGTTTATTAAGTGTGACAGCAAATAAATAATGCAACTGTCTGCCAGATGGACATGCAATAGAATTGACAGAACTTGGATGTGAATAACTAATAATTTTGTTTCAGAAATATATGAAAAATATTTATGCTTGTTGATTGTTAACATGTTTTAAGGTGATTTATTTGGCTTAAGAAACTAAGGTCCTTGGTAGCAAGTAAATAGGAGCAAACAAGTAGTCTGCTTGCCTTTGCATACATAATGAATCATCAATTCCATCCCCATAAAAAATTCAGATGAGCTTTAGCTCTCCAAGCAGCAGGGGTTGGGTAGGATGGGATAGGATGGTGCAGGCATAGCACTGATCCTCTTTCTGGACTGTTCGTATATCAGAGAAGGAAGCCAATGTAAAGTATCTGTATTGCTTCCTTCAGTCAGGTGGGATCCATAATTTCTTATTGGGTCATTCAAGGGGTAAATGATCAAGATGTATGATCAGTTGATTGTGAACCCTAAATCTCATGGCAGTTTCCATTTAAAACATCTGTCCCAGATGGCTGTTACAGATGGGTGACACAACAGGTTTATTCTCTGTGAGTTACAGCCAATGATTTGAATTCATGCAAAGCACTAAAGAGTTTCTGTGCTTTTCAGAACAAGTGCATTCAAATTGGGATCATTAGGAACTGATAAAGTTGGAATTTTTAAAATTGTTGACTGTGCATTTACTAGTTACTTTGCATGAAATTTGAATCTTCAGCTGTTGTCATGTGCATGCACACGTGGGCTTGTGCACTTGCATAAAGTCACCCCGATCTAGTGAAGTCTTTTATCTGCATAAATATGTTACACAGAAAGAGCAACGAGTGTATTCAGAGCATCTGAGGGACAGCACCACCTCCTGGCATGTGTGTGAGGGCAGAGGTGCAAAAGGGAGGTCTGTTAGCTAATATAAGTTATTTGGTTGGCTACTGAATAATTACTGTGGTATTCCATTATCTCCAGAAATGGATCCTAAGTTGCTGACCCTCTTGGATGAAATTGGAGTAACTATGGCAGGATAGTTCCAGCTACTGTGTCCCTGGCTATATTTGGTGTCCTTGTGCTGATGGTTTGGGACCTCATGGAATGTTCCTGGTGGTGACACACGCTGCAGGCAGGCGCTAAATGAAAATAAACAGTTAAAACCCTCTGATAAGCTTGACATCGTGTCACATTATTGATTTGACACAGACCTGTAGTAGTATTTCTGTAATCAACCCTGTTGTGGTCTTATATGGTGGGGTGAATAATGTAACCTTATTTGAATCTCAAAGAGCCTGTTAGGGAGCCATCTGATATTTTATGATGTCCTTCCATCTCTTGTACAAGAAGCAGTTGAAGAACGTATTTCTCAGAGTGTAGATACCAGTGGAAAAAAATTACGTTCATCCTATAGACATTGATGCTGCTGTGTGGAAGGTTAATTCAGAAAGTGAAGGCTTGTACTGCATGTAAATTCCAGAAAAAATATTTGTTCTTTAATGAAAAAAAGTCCTTGAGCTTCAAGGACAAACTGCCTTCCTTGCTATAAATTATCATAGATTCAAAAATCTTCTGTGGTGCTCTGGCAGCTAATTCTGTTTGATCTGACCCTTAGCTTTTTGTATGTGTATTTCTTCATTCCCTTAGTAAAAGCCATAGTTCTGTCATTTTCATCATGGAACAGGGATATTTTGTATTGTAACTTCTGTTCTAATTAAGGGCAGCTTTGCCTATTTGTCATTGTGTTTCAGGGTTTTTTGAAAGAAAAAAAATACTTGAATTTTTTCAAGTGGATGCTGCATAAAAAATAATACAACATAAGAGGAATCGTATTGAGGCTTGTGAATGTTTGTGAAAACATGGGATTTTCTTGTTTTGGTTTAACTTTTGCGCATTTTCTGTACAAAATCCCTCCTTGGCCAGTCCCGATGCCACAGAAATCTTCACAGATTCATTTTACTTGGTGTTATGCTGAGGTCTGTGTGAGCTCTTCACAGAAAGATGGTTGCGTGAACTGGTTCTCAAGGTGAGGAGAGACTGTGTTGCTGCGAATGGGATTGTAAAGGTGGAGAACAATCTCCCCCAGAGGAGCACAAAGGTCTGTGACACAGTTCTTGGAGCAATAGCGCAGAAGAAACAGCCAAGCTATGAAGAATTTAAACACTGTGAGATTTTAGACTTACCCTACACACTACCAGAATTAACTTAGTTTGAATTAGTAATGACTCCTCATCATTTACCAGATATGCTTCTAGGGCTTCAAAATCCAAAATCTTTGGATTTTGACCTTGTTGAATTTTCAGAACACCAAGTAAGCTGATAGTTTATGTAGCAAGAACAGTTTTTTCTTTTCCTTTTACAGAACTTTTTAAAGGTACAGGTTCTTCTAGCCCAGTGCATCTACATTTTTACCTATTTTAAAGCAAGTTTGTTTTTCATTGAAGATTGCTGATGGCTGCATGTTAAATAAGTTTTTTAATGATTAAATAAGATGCAGTTCTAGAACTGCTGACCTTTAATAAATTTCAGGGTTCACCAATGAATTGTATGTTAGGCCCATGGACACATGTGTTTTGAAAAGGTCAACTATGACAAGTTTTTTGAATTTGCATAATTATGCTCGCCGCAGCACTTTGAATAAAAGTAGAAAATGCTTTGCCCTTTTAAAGTATTCAGGTTTTCCTCTCCTGTTTTTAACTTACTTTTACTAAACCATTCTAACATAATTGATTAAAGAACATGGGGAAGATGGACTGTGTTAGGAGCTGCAGACTGGGAGCTGAAGTAGGACTCTGAACAGGGAGAGGAAAGTGTGGGGTGAAGTCACAGCCCCACAACTGAAGTTTGAGGGTTTTGGAACATTATAAAGTGTTGGGCCATTTTCCATGGGAGCAGTAGAACTAATTATAATTAGATAGTTCCCATGGACACACCCTTGAGCTGTGTGGCTGAGTGCAAGGTGCCGCATTCCTGGATGTTGTAAGAAAATGTTTGTAGTGTATGTGTGTGGGAAAGTGGAACTTAGCACCTAATAAGAAGCTGCCTGCTCAGCGTAGTGGGCAGACATCTCTCCGGCTCTTCATCCTAGTGTGTCTCTTCATCCTAGTGTGTGTGTCGCGTGTCTTTCTTCCCCCACAGGACCAAGGCCTTTGACAGATACCCAGCGACAGGAAAGGGATAGGATGGACAGTAAGGAACCTTTTTGCTCTGGCTCTTGTTTAGTGAAGTCAGGAGCTGGGAGAGACCCTTGGACTAGAGGCCTGCATAAGGGCATTGGGGAGGCAAGGTAACTGTGATATGAAAGAATTCAGATTGTCTGGGTGAAAAGAGCACGAGGGACTGAATGTGGACAGGAAGGTCAAGAGAGGAGAGGAGAATTAGGACAGGGAGTTGTGAATGAGGAAGATGAGT
Organism: Corapipo altera; assembly: GCF_003945725.1. NCBI lineage: Eukaryota > Metazoa > Chordata > Aves > Passeriformes > Pipridae > Corapipo > Corapipo altera. The sequence goes on from NW_020884927.1 coordinate 3,786,811, forward strand.
CTGTCTAAAGACTTGAATCACTGTCTTGCTCCTTGTGGGATTATGAGAAATTACCTGCTGGCAGGAAAATGTCATCCCCCTCCAATGATGATTCAAGTGGACTAGTTCCTGATGATGCAGGAGGAATTTTCAAAAGTATTTTTCTAAAAACATTGAAGTTATCAATAATCTAAATGGGAGCACAGTGTTGCACTATATTCTAATGTATTATATCCTATATTATATCCTAATAAACAAGATATGTTTATTAGGAACCATTGTATCATTCAGAGAGCAAAGTACCTTATTCGTGAGTCAGAGCTGTGGTAAAGAAAGTGGTTGATGAAGATGAAGAAATAGGAGTGAGAGTGGGAGAATCACTGGAGGAGGAAGGAAGCCAGAATAGCTGAGGCAGCAGGGCTTTGTCCTAGAGAACTGCCATGCTTCTGTGTCGTAGGATTCTCAAATTCCCTAGGGTGAGTTACTTAAACTAGACTTACCATGGTAGGAAAACTGCCTAAAGCATCTGCAAGTTGTGGAGTTCTGCTGGATAGATGTATCCATGAAGCGCTTTATAGTAATTTTTAAATTTCCTTGACAGTTGTGTCTTGGAAGTCTCAGTTGAGGCATCAAAAGAAGGAATGGAAGCATTTTACTTACATCTCCTTGTTTTCATTTTCCAGTTGCAAAATGACATTAATGCTATCATCTCGTCTCACATGGGTCATTAGGAAAGATAACTTGTTTATCTGAAAGATAAAAATTCTGCCTTCAGAATGGGATTTGAATGATGTGTGACAAATAAGTCTATGGCTTCCCTGTGAAGAACAAACAATAATATGCCATTTAAAAGGAAAAGGAATAGCATGTGGAATGAGCATCAGCCAATCTGTGCCCTTGGTGAGACAGATTATGAAGGGAAATATTTCGGTTACATAATTCTAGACATGGGATGGACAAATAAGTGTTGTTTAGGCAACTTGAATTCTGGCACTTTTTAAGTTTGAATGCTTCAGTTTCCAACTTTAGCATTTTTCCTGCTGGGTTGTGCATTAGAGGTGTAAAACATGCTTACTGCCATGTGCTCTGAACAACCCTACCAGTCAAAGGCAATGCTTTTTTCCCCCTTGTTAAGTGACTTAATGCTTTGTGTTGTTCTTCCAGCCACAGTTACTTTAGACATTTTACATGCATGATAGTCAGGTTGGTGAGAAATAGCATGGGCACTGACATTAATATTGCAGGGGAAAGCAGATCTAATAACGTATTGCATTATAGATGGGGCTCCAGCACCTAAATGCAGGAGGCCTGGAGGCTCACACAAGAAAGCTTGAGGGAGCTGAATGATTCAGAGCATTCGATCTTTGATGGTGGTGGTTCAAATAAGAAGTGGAGGTCGTAAGGATGGGTTTAATATGAAGGTCACCTGCAGGCTAAAATGAAATGTAGCCTCTGTCCTGTTTGCGATGAGCAGGGTCAGGAGTGTGTTGGTGATCCTTGGCTGGTCTGAGCTGACTTTCTGACCGTGTCAGAGACTCCTGCCCTGTCCTGGACTGCTGCTTTCCTGTTGGTGCCCTGGTATCTGTAATCTGAATAACGGAGCAAGGACTAGCTTTAAACCTCCATGAGTTATGTTGGTTGAAAGGCATATTCTTTCTCTGTAGATATCTCTAATTTGGTGTTTTGATGGTGTAACATCAGGAGTAGAGTGGCTGCTCTTGTGCTCTGCCCGGTGAAATTGCTGCCATGGGATGGGTAGAGTTTCAGACTCTCCAGAGAGGATGAGCTGTGCTAGGAAACACACATTTTCCTGGAAATGTTCAACACAATAAAAGTGTTTTGGTTCTCTTAGTGGCAGCGCCTAGATTACCTTTAAAATCCAGAATACTCATTACTTATTGTTGTTTTTCTGGGAAAGGGCTCTCTTGGTTCGGTTCGAAGCTTGGTACCTTGAAGGTTATTGGGAAAAGCTGTTGTATTTTGTTTCTCCTGGCTGTGTACATGGGAACCCCTCCTTACACTGACTGGAGCTGACAGTGCATGCTGTCTTACAAATGAAGTGATTTGGTGGTTGTTATGCATTTCCCGTAGAGGACGAGAGGGGCTACTGAGAAAACAATTTAAAATGGAAATCAAAAAGCTCCGGGTGATTCAGATATAATTTTTCTTTCCCACATGTCATTGCAAGGCAAGAATAAGTGCTAAGAAAGCAAAGAGGCTGTCAGTGACAGCATGTGCTGCCCGCCCCGTGCTGCGTGGCAGGAACAAAGAATGTTATTCCTGCCTTTTTTAATGAGTCACTCCACAGAAGGAGCAGGTAGGCTGCCATGTCATTTTCCTTCTGAAATACTGTAGGCAATTGGTTTTCAGTTCATTTGCTGACATTTGTCACATAAAACACGGTTTGCTGTAGTAGTTATTAAAACATGTTGGAGACAGTGGATCCAGGTACTCATTTGCAAAAATGAGGCAGAACAAGATTCAACCCTTGTCATCTGTGTAAAATTAGGAAGAATTACAGAGGTCAAATGGCTTCAAAGCTGCTTTTAGACAGTGTCTATTTGTAGCTGAGTTTCTGATCCTTGTTAAGAAAGTGAAAGGCTCTGATCAGCTGTGCACTGTTGAAGCAAGAGCAGTCAAAGTGCAAGGTAATGTATATTGGAGTTTCTAAGGCAGATTCAAGTCAATTTTAGAAGGAAAAACTTTGGAAAAAAGTTAAAATACAAATGACTTCCCTTTGAATTCTTTGTGTAGTCTCCTCTTGGAGCAGGCAGTGGACCAGTTGTCTTGGGTGAGGAACTCCTTTCCCAGTTTCCCTGGTCATTCCTGTAGTGGTGGTGCTGGAGGTTTTAATATCCTTCCGGAAACAGTGGGGCTTGGCTTCCAGATCCTGTCTGAAAGACAAGCAAGCATTATCCAGAGCTAAGAAACAGATGCTAGTTGGGATGGAAGTTTAGGCTTGATGACAGGAGAAAAGATACCCGTGGGAGAGTTAATTTAGAGAGGTTCAAGAGGTCAGAAATGTATGGAGTGACTCTCCCTCATGCTGTAGAAAGAAAGAAAGAAGCCTCTGCAGGAGCTAAACTGCTTTGAATTTCAAAAGATGAATATGATCAAAACAATTCTCCTTCCCCACAACTGTCTGTGGCATCAGATGGTTTCTGTTCCTCTGATGCCGGCTGTTACCAGCTGGTTCAGTTCTGCCTGCTCTGGGACAGGCGCTCCCCACCTCTGCAGTCCCCTCGGATCATGCTGCTGGTTCTCTTTCAAAGCAGTGTGGAGTATCCCATCCCAGAAGGAGGCAGAGACAGGTAATTAAAGAGCTTTGAAAAGCAGGTAAGGACAGAGAATGGCCGGTGTTTATGTGTCACTAAAGGAAAATCCTTATATCCTTTTAGCCAGCTTTGTTAGAGATGGGCTGGATTAGTGAGCGGGAGCATGAGTGGAAAACTATGGGACACTGAGCTCAAATTGGTGCCTGGTTGTTAGTGGTGTCCCTCTGGGATCAGCTCTTGGTCCAGTACTGTTTAACATCTTATTCATGGTTTGAATGATGGGATGGAGCACACCACCAGCAAGTGTGCTGGCAAGACCAGACTGGGCACAGCAGTGAATATTCGCTCAGGGGGTCCGAGATGGGCTGGAGAAATGAGAGGAGCCTCGAGAAGCTGATCTAAGGCTGGTGCAAAGGACCAACTATTCCATCTGGGGTGGAATAAACCCCTTGCTGGGAGCTATCTGCTTAATAAGCAGCTTTGAAAAACACCCCACACAGGGGAAACGGAGGGATCCTGTCCCTCTTCCCGGTGCTTGTGAGCCTGATTGCCAAGTGTCTGGTTTGGGCTCCCCAGCATAAGGATGGTGGCACACAGGAGCAAGTCCAGGAAGGCCACTGAGGTGGTCAGAGCTGGAGCATGGGCCAGGCCCTTCTCAGAGGTGCACTTGGACAGGAGAAGGAGCAACAGACACAAGTTGGAACATGAGAAATTCTGGCCAGATAGAAGAGGAAAAAATTCCCGTGAATGTTCAAACTCTGGAACCAGATCCTGGAGAAGGGGTGACATCTGCATTGTTGATGTTCAGGACTTGCTGGGCAGAGCCCTGAGCACATTGCTCTCAGCAGAGGATTGGATTAGAGACCTCCAGAGGTCCCTTCCCACCCTCATGGTTCAGCTCAGCAACTGGCAATGAGACCCTTAGCATGAGACCAGCTTCTTCACTGGCAGGCACTAGCTTATCACCAGCCATGAATCATTTAGTTGTTGAACTTGCTGCCCAATTTCATTTTCCCAGTGCCTCTTCTGAAGGAAGGGTGCTTTATTTTTTTTTTTATTACTCCAGACACATTTAGTGCTAAAATATTTCTTTAGATATTTTTTAAGCAAGGTGGCCTCTGGCTGCAATTAGTGTCCAGTCGGAAGAACTGGAAGCGTTATATAGCAACGCTAAAGCAAATCATTCTACCTCATAGCATTATTACCTTGATCTGAAAATTTCCCCAGGCTGCAATTTGTCACTAATATTGCTTTCAGCTAAACTTATCCATACAAAAAAAAAAAAAAGGATTTAATAGAGCTGCAGTTCTGTAGTTGCCGTCACCATTTTTTTGGTGATGAGTTATTACTTAGTACATTTTACTGACCAAGTTTATAGAGTTCTTGGACCTTGAAAAATGATGCAGTGGTTTATCACAGACTCCATAAATTCTTGGACTACGTAGCAGCAATATCTTAGTCTCCTACACCATAAGAAAGAAGGGTATCTCTGAGGCACGATAGATACATACTGCACTGCTACAAATGCTTGGTTGTGATTGCCAGTGGCAGAACTGATAGAATGATACTGAGCTTCACTGCTGCTTTTGTGCTTTTGCTTGTTTTATGCTGTACTTAACATAATTTGAATGCTGTGACAGTGGCAATGACAGTGACATACTATAATATAGTTCCATGTGAGACAATGCAGCTGGAATTAATAAGCTGGAGAGACAAGGCTGAGGTGCTTTGTCATCAGTTGGCATTAGATTTTTAATTTTTTTTTTTTGTGGAAGTGGTGGGAGCAAGCTACCCTGGCTCGGGTGGTGCTTTGGACCAGCACAGGGAGGCCAGGCAGACTCTGAGGTCCCATACAGTGCTACAGAAAAGCTTGTACCAGCATCATATCTGGTGTCTGTAAGCTGAATGATGAAACTCCCACTTATCAGCTGAGGCTGCTGAGGTGTGAGAGGTGTGTCTTCTATCCACACTTATATCAAAATACCCTGGTCATGCTGCCTCTGAACTTTCTGTGGTAGGAGACTTTGGAGTGAGAGTGGCTCAGTTGCTGACAGTCTTTAGCTAATGGAGTCTGAAGTGGTCTCAGTGGTCCAGCCAAGTTGATTTTAACTGGGGTATTGGACCCTGAAGGAACAAATTAAATATCAGGAAAAAACATTTAGGTAAGGCGCTTTCAAACTCATAACTCATCTCTTGAATTGTGCCTTGAAGCTCACAGTAACCACTAGAGAGTGCAGAGCATCTTTGCTTGTGGAGTCTGTACTGTTGTTGTTTTCATCCAAAAGAGAAATCAGTTATCAGCTTCTAACAGAAAAGGGACCTCAGGCTTGTCACTCTTCTCTTGTGCCAAAATACAGCTGTGGATCAAGTCTGATCCTGAAGTGCCCCAGAGCTATGATGACCTTGTGATCCCTCACTGAGCCTCATGTTGTCCTCCATCCACCTTTGCATCACTTAACCCATCCAGAAAGTCAAGAAAGACAAGACCACTGCACTCTCCAGCCTCGTGCTAGTTAAAGGAGACTACAGTTAAGTTCACACATTGCAATGGCTTTGGCCACAACTGAACTGTTTCTGGAAAGCTAAACTGAACTGAACCCTTTCTCTGGAGGCAAGAATACAGCTCAGATTGGGAGTAGCTTTTTTAATAGCCTTGTAAAATTAAACTTTGTTTGCAATTGGCCCATAATGTTAACTCAGCTCTACTGGCAGGTATTTTTTATTTTTTAAATAACCAAAGAAATAGAGTTATAAAATCAGTTGTTACTCATGCTTTGCAAGAGGTTTTGGATTTGTGGTTCTTTTTAAATGTTTGTTGTTTAATTTAAAGGGCTGTGAAAGAGACTAGCAAGAGAAATGAATTGACATGAGAGACTGTAGCACATTTTAAATTAGTACTTTCTTTAGTCATTAGTGCATATTTTAAAATGTGTGAATATACCTGCATACACAACAGTCTATGATGGCTTGTCAAAGGAGAGCTAGGCTGGGAGGCACTATTCATATCAAGTTGGCAAGCTTAGACTAATCCACATATTGAATAAATGTCTAAATTAATTAAGTAACATGAACATCTGTGATAATTCTGTGTGCTGTTGGATCTCCCAGGGTGGAAGGCATTCTTCTTTGTTTCTTTTTCTGTCTTTGGGTGAGAACTAAATTTTATTTAACATTTCTATATGAGAGAGCTGTCAGGTACTTGGTGTCAGGGCAGACATGGAACACATGCACAGAAAACATATGGCACATGTACATATGGAAATGCTTCTCCTATAACTGGCACTTCTTCTTGGTGTAGTAACATCCCATGTGGAAACACACAGAATCCAGGATATTGGAACTGTTTGGGAGTGTAGTATCAATGCTGAATTCTGAACAGTTTAAGAAGCAAATTAGAAATTGCTTGTTCTTGTTGATTTCTATGTGTGTTTCTGTGGTCTGCTAAAAATATAGGGAAATGTGCAAGTATATGGAGGGGGAAGGAAAAAAATAAGTATGGATAATGCTTTGTTCTGCGTAGAGGAACAGTCTGAATAAAAGCAGAAGAATAATGGTCTTTTTGACATCTGCTACATAGGGGTTCTGGTTGGCAGTAGAATAATAACAGCTGTCAGGCAGTACTGTGATAGAATTTGATGCTTTTCTTTGAAATCTTCTGGCTGATATTTCTCTAAAGTAAATTGTGATTTTTGGTATTTACTGGCTGTGCTTTAACTGAGCTAAAGGTACTTCATACTACCTGAAAATTTGGCTCTTCGGGAATACCAGGTTAGGCACCCAAAATCAGTTGTACCTTAAGGGGAGAAAATGTGTACATTTTCCATTCCGCTATATCTTGATCTTGGCTGTTGAAGTAAAAACTTGCACTTCAGTCTTCTTTTTCATAATGTTTTTTCCCTGTTTTAATGTTCCATTTCCACAGGGAAAATGCCAAGCGGTCCGTTCATTGACCTGTTCCTTTGCAAATGAATGTCATTGGTACATCCCAGTTCATTGCCTGCCACTGTGAAAGCTGTAGTACAACTTTTATCTGCCAAACGCCTCATTTTGTTTGTTTTAAATTCCATTTTCTTTCAGTTGCATTTTAAACAGCTGTTTTCTGAATCCCTCCACAAATAGCAATTATGTTTTATAATGATGATCTTTGTCACTTAAGGCTTTAACTAGCAGTTTGATTTCCTGCTCTCAGCAATGAAAGACTGAGATGGCTCAGTTGAAGTTTGAGCTCCAGGGATATAAAACTGGTGTTGGCGAGTGCAAAAGTCACATACTTTGGTTTAGGTGTTGGAGTTTTTGCACGCGTCCTGGCATCTGGAATTACACTCCTCCACCCAAAGCTCCTGTGTTTTGTATTTTATGTGTTGCTAAAGATCCAAGTCCTGCTTTCCCTTACAGTCTTGCAGCACAAAAAAAAAATACCGTTGCAATTCCAAGAGAGGTGATGCTCAGCACACATAGAAATACCTGCTTCTGGAGCCACAGAGGGCTTTTCCCACTCCCTGCTGGGGTGTCGGTCAAGATCCCTATGGGGTCCATAGCTGGTGCTGGGAGAAGTTCTCATCCACTTCTGTCTTCTAGGTGTCTTTCAGATCCACCTGCCTCATGATGGTTGGGCTGTGGTGCTTCTCCTGCTCTGTCTCAGCCCTCAGCTTTCACAGGCAGAGAGAGATGACTTGAGTAGATCCTTATTTGCCTTGTGGCTAGAGACTGCTTATTGTTCTGTTGGTTTTTGCTCTTCAGCTGCTAGTATTTCACACTACTCCAGCGTGACTTTCTAGTTTTCAGACCTGTTTGTTTTTGCTTTAGCCTTCAAGGGATATATGGCAATGTCTTAAACCAGCTTTGCTTCTGGAAAAATCACAGTGTGGAACTGAATCTTGGAGCACTAGAGTGTGTCCACCTACGGTGTTTTTTTCTGTCCCAACCTGAGTTGTTTGTGATACTGAGATCTTCTCTGGGTTTTTTTTGGTGAAGGCAATCTCAAAACTTTGCCCCACTGAAGAGCAATTGGGGCAGTGTGTGACGTTTTAAACTGAATGCAATCCACCTAACAGCCTGCCTGCCGAGAGGCTCTTATTTGTCAAGGTTTAAGTGTTTTTTTCGGTAAGGGAGTTTTGTACTGATGGAGGTGAAGCTGTGTTGAATTTGTTTGTTTCATCTGATGCTTGGTTAGGTCTCTAAATCCTTAATCCCAGTAATGGTTTACTTCTGGTAATGTAAATTGAGTAACTCTCATGAACGTTTACTGCTTTCTTTGCATTTTTTGGAGTGAACTTCTCCACTTACCTTTTGTGGTTGTTAGGTATTCAGAACTAGGATTCAGATTACCAAAATTCACATTTAATAAAACCATTTCCTATTAAACAAATAAAGTTATTAAATAGTCTTGACGGTTCCCCCTATAAGCCTTCATACTAAACCAACCCTGTCTCAAGCCTGGAGTAATACTCCAGAGATGCTGGCCTTTGGAGTGAGGTTTGCAGTGCTCAGAAGTCCAGTGCAAGTTTTCTGTCTACAGACATATGTGAATAGGTGATGAATCAGCAGTAGTTTGTCTCTGAGCCAAGAAACATAATTTATGGCTGTAAGACCATTTTTTTTCTGTCTAACAATAAAATGATTTTCTGAACATTTAGGCAGAGCAATTTTTGATTAAAAATACTTTTGCCAGTGGTGTGGTAGTTGAATTATGATTTGTGGGCATCGGAGATTAAGTACTTGTTGTGGGGAGCTCTCTGGAACTAAGCCTGTGAAAAGGGTGCATTATGCTGCAAATTATGAAATATTGATTTCTGTAACAGTCTACAGGCATCAATGAATTTTGTAATATGCTAGTAAATAATATGAAAGAGATTAATATCTCAAGAGCAAAAGTAATTACAAATGTGTTTAAATGGCATATGCGTTAGATTCATGGATACTGAAGAAGTTTCAACTTTGACCTCTTGTTGAGTACCACAGAATGGGTAGGGTTGGGTTGGAGGGGACCACTGGAGGCCATCTAGTCCAAACTCCTACTCAGAGAGGGTCCCCTGGAGCACATCAGGTTTGTGTCCAGATGGCTTTTGACCATCTCCAGGGAAGTATCCAAAACTGCCTAGAAGATCTTGTCAACTCGGACTTTTGCAGCCGAAGTTCCCAGAGCTTCCTGAGGCCTGTGATCTGTGTTGGATGCTGGATGTTTGGCTTTGGAGATCACAGCCACATGCCAGAGGAAGCGAGGCGTATTCTTTACAAAGCTGGCATTCTTCTGCATCACTCTGAGGTTTCCTGGCAGCCTGCTCTGAAGCAGCTCAGTTAAGCACAGTTTACCCTCTATAGCAAAGCTGTTGCTTGCACCAGGGATGGTTTCTTTATAATGGTTTAAAGAAGTCGTTACTGCAAAGTGTTTGCTCTCAGCATTCATTATGAAATTGCTTCTCCACAGAGATTAGCAATTTGAATTTGTCATTACTTTTTCTCTCAGTGTAAATATTTTAGAGCAATAACTTCCTCCAGAAGAATGAAGGAAATGGATTTTGTTGTCTTAATTTTGTGTAGAGGGAAAGACATTTTTCAAACATTATCCTTAAGCATCACTTAGATCCATGTGATGCACATTTCTGATTTGCTGCCTTGCTTTGTTCATGAGACAAAATTAATGCTTTTCTACAGACTTCAGTCTTTAAATTTCATTAGGAGGGATGATAACATCTGGGTCCTTAGGTCACTGAAAATGGTCAGCCAGCTTTAGTTATAGCTTATGAATTTTTTTTTTTACATTTTGAGGGGTTTATCTAGTAGAAGAACTGCTTATTGCATATGTGTGAACTCTTGTTGGTACTAAATGAACAAGAAAAGGAACTGTATTGGGGGGAAATGCAGAGGTACAGTTTGGGCCTTGGTTTCCACAGTTGCAGATACAACTGAAATACCAACTCTGGTGTGACTTTCAGTGAGTGACCTAAGAAAATGTACACCATTGACCTCAAAGTCACAAAAAACATAGCTTAGTTAAAGAACAAGAAATGCTTGTGAGAGGCTTGAGTAAAGGATGGGGGTGGGGGAAGGAAGCTGTCTGATAGAGATGTTCATTCCTGAGTGCAGGTAAGTCTGAGTGAAAGTCTGTCACGCCTGGGTCATATGGAGACTGTCCTTGTCTGCATGCAGTCACAAGGCATGCAGACATACATCCCTTCCCAGCCTTGAATATTTATTTGCTTTTATGATTTTAACTAAGATATCTCAAGGATATTTGTAGTACATTAGTTTTTATTGTGTTCTGCTTTATTCTCTGTGTTGCAATAACATCAAAGTCTTGCAAGGCCCATATAAAGGATGGCAGAGGATATTGTCATTCAGGAACAGTGCCTAAAGTCCTTCGGGGTAGAAACTCAAATGTTGGCTATTGCAGGCTTGCCTAAGGCTGCCAGGGTGTATTTCTTCTAGGTTGGAAACTGTCCTAGGATGAGCAGTGCAGTGATCCCATTACTGATTTAAGGCTGAAACAATCTGGGACACAGTTGCTGGCCTGATATTTCTGAGGGTGGTAATACCTTAGTGAAAGGTGAGGATGCTGTGGGTAGCTGAATCAGATGAATGCTTTCAAATGAGCTGTTCAAGTTTTGTATAACTAATGGAGCAGTTAAAAAAAAAATAAAGGCAACAAAACGCTCCCAAATGCAAAAGATCCTGAAGGGTTTGAGATTAGGAGACTGCTCAGAAAGCTTTGATTATTGTTAAGGTCAGTTAACTCCAACATATCCTTTACAGGTTTGGTGAAGTTTCAGAACCACATCCTTCCAGTTGTGGTGTGAAAGCAAGTGGCAGTGGCATATGGTGCTTCTAACATTCAGGCTCAAAATGAAAGACTCCCCATTCCAACCCTCAGCCCTCTTTAACCGTAATAAGACATGTTCATAGTGCAGTCACACACAGCTTGTGAGCACATTACAAAGCTACTTTAAAATCAGGCAACTTACCTGTTGCCTGAATATTTAATCAACTTTTTGTCTGGGCTTTATTGCCAGCATCAGATCCCATAATGTAAACCATTTGTGCTGTAGATATACCTATGAAAAGAAAAGTAGAAAAGAAAAAGAAGGAGATAGAAACCCATTCTTCCACCTTTTATATCCCAGCTGAGCTTGAAACTAGCAGTCATTAAGCATAATGCCAAGTGTCAGTTGTGCAAACAAATGTGTAATAATTGTATTTTGGATGCAACAGTGTTTTAGAGGAAACTGCTTATAATTTCCAGCAGTTACTCTTGCAAAGTGCATTCCTTTCTTTGGGTCCTTTATCTTCAAGTTATATCTGCAGAATAAAATTGCAAAGTCAACTCATGCTTTGCAGTTACTTAAATTAGGTGATGTAGTAAACTCAACAAAGCTAGCAGAAGACAGTTATCTGTATAAGGTGGATTCAAGTAGTACTGATCTGATCCTTATCATTTTCTTTGAGGCCGTAGTTTTATCTGTGTCATCTTAAAAAGTTGTCTTTGGTGTCAGATTGGTGCTAAAATTGGTCATTTCAAATATGCATCCAGTACCAAAATTGTTAAATCTGATAAACTTTGATTTATACCTAATTTGTTCACCCTATCGTTCTTTCCAAGAACTTTCGTTTTACTGCTATATAAATATTTAGTCTTGGAATGTTTCCTCCATATATGTGTGTTATGTATATATTCGTGAAAAAATAATAATTCATGTACCTAGAATGTAGGTAATGTCTCTTTCAAGTGCTCTCAGGAGGGTTTCCTCATGCAGCAGATCAGACAGTTTATCACATTTTTAGTGCTATTTCAGAGCAAAGGGGTAGTTGGGGTAAAAGTACTTTTGGATAAACACAGCTTATTTTGGTAGTCAAGAAACATAGAAGATTTGAAGATGGTCATGCACCTAATTATATATCAGAACTATGTCTCTTTGATCCCTCAAAACAATATGGAAACTCGCAAATATGCACAGAAAAACTGATTAAGTTTGTACATTTGGACTGAGGGTGATGCTGAGAAAAGTGTTTCACATCATGTTTCCCCAGCTGGTTTTACAGTGTCCTTGTAAAGCAACCCAGTGCTGTCCCATGTACCACTCACTCTTTTTGTACTTCAGACCAAATATACATTTCATTTAGTTCTCAGGTGACCAATGTTACCTTATTTCCTTTCCTTTGTCTCCTTTCCTCTAGCTTATACAGCTTTTGGAGTCTGAAACCATGCAACTAGAAGCCTTTCTGGAGTGGAAGCAACTGGAACCAGTTTATTGGCAGTGGATGGTAATGAATCAAACTGATTTTGAAATGTGCAACTTTCTTGACTCTAACATAGCTAACTATGTCCAAAGGCCCCTTTCCACAAAATAAATGTTGCAAACCAACTGTTCAACAGCATTTGAGATAAAGTCAAAAAGCCTTTGGTAAAGTAATGTTTTCTTAGTTTTCTTTTGTTCCTGTTTTCTTCTGTAGGACTCACCCAGCTAAGCTGAGGAATTGCAGAACAGAATGGCAGAATTTCATATAGTTAACACAAATGTAAACGTCTGATCTTCATCTTGTTAATAGTTTTCGAACATAGCAATCACACATTTTCTTCAAATTAAATGGCTTTTCAGGAGAGGACCTCTAAGGTTTATTGCGGTCTTGAGAATAACTAAATTTGCAAGCAGCTGATATTGAAAACAACTTCATTTTTCCCAGCCAAATAGTGTGTTGACATTGCTGATTTCCCCTTGAACTGTGTTGAATGATCATAAGAAAATCAATAAGCCTCTCTCTCTGTGCATCTTAGGATTTCTCAAGTAAGTGCAAATGATGCCATCCATCTCACTTCTCTCTATGACTTTTGCCCGTTCGCTGTTGCTGAAATAATTCTTTAGAGCACCACATTACAAAATTTTCATAATCAGTGAGCTGGCTGGTAATTGCCCATACGCCTCCTTCTACACTAAAATCAAGGCACAGGGCAGTGTAAAATTACCTCACTTGAAAGATGCTTCTAACTGCTGTTAGTTCTCTAATGGCTTTTGCTTTACAAGTTTACCATCTTAACGTTTTTTTGGAAGGGATCAAGACTAGCATAGGCCTGGCTCCCAATAGGCAAAATATAACTGCAAGTGTTATGGCCAAAATATCTGCCTTTGGCATGTTGCACGGTGTGGGGAGTGATAGGGAACTTCCTGGAGTTAAGTCCTAAATAAATACTTGAAAAAAAATCAACTGACCAGCACATCTTTTTAAATTATTCAATATGCTGGATGGTGAATTTGCCTTTTGTTTCACTGGTGGTTGTTCCCAGATGCAGTAGGATGTATGGAAATGAGATTGCTTTGAAAATACACTAGTTTTCACTTTCCCCTTAACCTGTGTTTTGCACTGCTGGTCTGATGGATGGGATGGTTCTTGCATAGCTACTGCCAGGTCTTCCTGATGGTTGTGGGCAGGAGCATGACAGAGCATGATATCACTGCAGTAATTATAGAATATCCTGAGTTGGAAGGGACCCAGAGGGATCATTGAGTCCAAATCCTGGCCCTGCATAGGACAACACCAAGAACAACACTGTGTGCCTGACAGCATTATCCAAATGTTAATGTGACTTCAAAATTTTGTCATTTAATGAATTTAAAATATGAACAAAAAACGCCTCCAAAATGCAACAAAACCAAAAAAGCTTTGTTTTACTCCCATGCAGTTTGTTATCCTGTCAGTGTCCCCCCATGTCTGTGTTCTCCTGAGCTGGGCCTTGGTCAGCATGAGCTGCTGGCCTCAGTGATGCTTTGTGCCAGTTTGCAATGCTGATGCTTGCTGAGAAAGGAGGTTTTGTAGGGTATCTTATGTCATTCTTAGCTGTCTTATGAAGTTTTTTTCTTGTATGAGCCTAAAAATCTCTTGCTGTGAATTAAGCCAGAGTTTTTAACCTACCTTCAGAGAAAAGAGAGAAAGAGGCAAAAAAATAAAAATTCTCATCCTCTTTATAGCAATCTTTTATATAAGTGAAGACTGTTAGCATGTCACTGCCTTCCCAGTCCCTGTTTCTAGGCCAAGCAAAAGTTCTGATGTCTTTATGTCTCTTTGTAGGCCATTCTTCCAAACTTGTGATAGTTGTTGCTGCTCTCATATAGGACTTTCCCTCCCCTTTGTCTGTGTTTAATTTCAGGTGCCTCACCTGTGTGTCAGTGTTACAGTCATTGCTCTTTTATCACAGAGACTTGTGTTTATACTTGCTAACATGGTACTTGACTTTAGCAGTGTGATATTGATGACTTCTGGCTTTCTGATCTCATCCAGCAGTGTTGCTGCTGAGCCAGTAATTATGCAGTTGGTTTTTCCTCACCTGTGTGTAGACCATGCTGTTCAACTGCTGAATTTCCTCTCAGTGTTTTTAAATTACTTCTTCAATTACTAAAGATAATTCTGAATGCAAATTATGTCCTTAGAAGCGATTATGACTTCTCCTATTTAATGTCTTCTTGATAGTGGTATGGAAATAAATATTTAATACTCTGTGAGTGAGGCCTGGCTCCTTTAGTTGTGCTGTGCTACCCTGGCTTGAAAACTGTGTGTTTCTACACAGTCTGTGCACCAGAGTGAATATATGCATTTCAAGGACTCTGAAGGTTTTGTTTATTTGGTTGTGGTTTGGTGGTTTTTGTTTTTTTTTTTTTTTGAGTATTTGAAATATCAGTTGCTATCTTGGAAGGCACTTGCAGAATTAATTATCAAGTCAGCTAAATGGTCATGATCAGCTAGAGCTGACAGCTCCTTACCAGCCTGGAGCAGGGATCTCTTGGGGTTCCTCAACTTGTGGAGTTTTCCATGAGCACAAGTGATCCCATGGGTGTTACAGCTTGCTGTGCCACGTATCAGGTGAGGCTCTCCTGTACAGTGTAAGCACTTACCTCCTTCCTGATCATCACTTTGTTACAAAAAGCCATAGAAGTGCATCCAGCCTCAGAGTTTGAGAGGAAAGGCATATCTAGAGCTGCTGCAGTACTAATCACCTCCATCTCATGAGTGTTACTTCATGCTTTAAAGCAGTGGAGAGTAGCTGACTGTGCAGTGCTTTTTAAAATAAGCTAGGTTAGCAACATAAGTTTTCTGTTAACGTGGAAATGTGTTACAGTGAACTGAGGGGGTTCTCTCTTAAAATAACTCTGAAATTGTGGAGCAACTGTGTATTGAGATGGCAGCAGTGAATTCCTAGTTATGAATTAGCAGGAAGATGGGGGGGGGAACCATTTTAGCTCCTGCTGAAAAGTAACTTTTATTGTTTTGCCTTTAGGAAACTGTGTTGGATAATATGGCTGAAGAGGGAAATATGTGCAAGTCCCAGGACACTCATGTCGAGAAAAGAAGGCTGCCAGAGCTGACCTCCTGCTGCCCCTGGGCTGACAATCTGACTGGGCAAATTGACAGATTATCCAGAGATCTAATGACTCTCCAAGACCAACTGCATAAGCTTGTAGCCCACAGAAAGGCTGCATGGTGTGAGAAGGTGAGGCTTCAGGTGGTGTTCATGATCACTAGTGATTCCTAAGATCATTCCTCTCTCTTTGGCCCATTCTGGGGCAGCCTCCCTGTTGCTGCTCTGTGTCAACCTTGCTGCAGTCACAATGTCAGATCTGTGGTTACTTGTCTGTTTATGCCCACAGCATGCCAAGTGCTCTTTCAAACACAAAGTAGGCATCTGTCCCAGAGAGGCAGCATGCTGAAACAAAACAAGTGTTCTTTTGGAAAGGAAGGTTTCAAAGGAGAGGAGAAGAGAGGGGAGAGGAGGGGAGGAAGAAGGAGATCATGGCAGCCCCCAGAGGGGATAGATGCAGTGGGCTGAAAGCAGTAATGATTATAGTGAGAAAATAAAGAAAGGTATTCACAAGGAAAGAAGGGTGGGAGAGGCCAGAGCTTGTCATCTTTCACTGAATTAGGAGTCTTTGAAATGTCTGATGGGGGAAGGAATAAGAGGGATTTGAAACCTGTGAAGTGAGAGAAGAGACTAGGCATAAGATTTGATGGAAGAACAGACTGGCTGTGGGAGGCTGGCTGTGGAGGAAAGCAGGTGATATGAAGGAAGTGTACATGGTATTCGCTGTCATAAGGATGGGGAGATACTGGGAAGCACCCGAAGGGAGTGGTGGGGCATAAATAAAGGAGATGTTAATGTAGATGTAAAAGGTGAATCTGAATATGTTGGCACAAGGAGAAATTACAGTGAGGATACGGGCATAAAAAAACTAATGAGGAGAGAGTCACAGAATCACAGAATCAACCGGGTTGGGAAAGACCTACGAGATCATCAAGTCCAACCCTTGATCCAACACTGCCATGGTTACCCGACCATGGCACTGAGTGCAACACCCGGTCTCATCTTAAAAACCTCCAGGGATGGTGAATCCACCACCTCCCTGGGCAGCCCATTCCAATGTCTAATTACTCTCTCCATAAAAAATGTCTCACCCCGCTCTCACTGCCATGCCTGTTCGCCACGCTCTGGGTCACTGCACTCCCTGCAGCACTTTAAATCTCCTGAAAATGACCTCGGCTCCACTCCCTGATCAGCTGATTAGGCCTCTTAGGGCAGCTGGGCTGAGCTGGGCTGAGAGGAGGGTGCCAGAGAATTTATGATACGTCTGGTTGGAGAAAAAGTGAAAGAAACAGTTTGGGCAGATGGAGCAGTAGCAAAATTGCTGTTTCACTATTTTGTGTCTGTATTAACTCAGGAGAGCCTTTTTTTGCTTGAGGTGTTAGACTTCTTTCTTTTCGAGAGAGGGGGGAGTATGTGCTTTTAGATTGAAGTGTTGGTAGACAGGATTGTAGATGAGCTGACAAAATGAAGATGGCAGGTTGTCAGATCAAGAAGTATTTGCCCAAGAGTTCAAAACAGGTCTGGCGTGGAAAAAGTGTATGGAGAGCTAATCACTCTCTTCCACTGTAAGGAAAAGGAACTAATTAGGATCAGTTGGACTGGGACAGGCCCAAGGAGCTGCTGCTTCACACAGAGTACAAAAACTCTTCCCACGGGGCACTGTGGATATAAGCAGTGTACACGGATTTGAAAATGTTGTACACATTCTTGGAAGTTGAAATCCATCAAAGACTATAAAATATGCAGATAAAAATTACAACCTTACGAGTTAGCGGGAGAACAAATCGTTGCAGGCTGTGGGAATATTCTGAGGAAGTATCTCCATATATTTGCCTTTGTCTTACAGTATTCTCTAGGCACTTGTGTCGATCACTGTCAGAGATGGGGTACTGGACTAGGCAGATCTCCAGTATCATCAGATTTGGTTGCTTCTGTAGCAAAACGGACGTGACTGTTGTGGGACAACTCAGACCTAGAATTCTAAAAATAAAATTTGCAGTGTGTGATTTCTAAAGCAAAATATGCTTGGACTTCTCTTATATATATAACACTATATATGCTGTTAAATATGATGTTAGATATTATGTAATATCACACTGAAATTTTTTTATGCTTAAAAAATTTAAGTGCAAAAAGATTTAACTGATGATTTCTTGTTTGAAATAGATGCACTGATTGGATTTGAATAATGGTTGGTCATGTTCCAGTGTTTCTGAGATTCTGTGGGTATCATGGGTTTGCAACTGGGTAGTAGATGGAGTGCACTTTAAGCGTGTTGTTAAAAGGATGGATTATCGCAAATGCCTCCTCTTCTACATGCCCTAAAACAGAATTGTTTTGTAATGCTACATGACAGCATTTTTTGGAATGCTGGGGGTCAGACGACTCTCCATCAATCCTCTTCATATCAGGCCTTCCTTTGCATAGTGTTGCTGCTTATGTGATGCTTTTTGCCTGTGGTCTGTCTTTTTTCCCTGCAGCCAGGCTGCTTGCTGAATGCAGGCTCCTCTATCAATTGGATGTTTCTGACCCCTTCAGTCTTTTCCCTGGAGAAATAAGCTTATCAAATCTTTCCTTCTGTATTATTTTTTTAATCAAACAAAGAGAAGATACAGTGGTGGCTAAAGTCATTATCACTGACTTTGTATCTTGCAGTACTGAGACATCTGGAAATTATCTTGGCTCTTACAGGCATGCCCAGCTGAGGTGTAGTGCAGTTTATTACAGCTCTTGTGTCCACTACCTTGTACTTCACAAAGAACATGATAATCCACAGAGTATTTGTCTCTTTACCAGTGGGGCTGATGCCTGTGCTAGGCAACCGGGTAGAAACTGTTCTGAACAACAGAATTGAGGGCACAGCATTCAATGTGATATACTGGGGAAGAGACGGCACAGTTTTTTTTTGCAGAGAGGAGCCATGACTCTCAAATCTGTTGGAGCTCTCTGAAGGGACCAGCAAGCATGTGGGCATGGGCGGTTGGATCGATGTCGTTTAATTGCATTTACAAATGGTATTTGATAAAGTCCCTTTCTGAAAAGATTCCCAACAAAAATAAACTACCCATGTGATTGTCTTTCATCTTTCCCTTGGGCAAACAGCAAAGCAGGAGGTGGAGAGGAGGGGGCTGTGATGGGTTTGTGGAGGTGGTCACTGGTGCGGTCTCATAGCCCTGTACCACTGCTCTGGGAAAGGACCTGTATGGGGAGGTGCCCAAGTGGAGAGGGGAGATTAAATCCCTGAGAGCACCTGAAGGAAAACAGCAAAGGATTATTGAGGGTCCTTGTACTGAGTGGTGAAGTGGTAAAATGTCAGATGAAATTGCGTGGGGATGAATTTAAGAAAGTGCATCTGAAGGGAGGATCATAATTTTACATGTGTTTCTTCTGATTGTCTTGGCACATGAATGAGCTCTGTGGAAATGTCAGTGGTCAGAAATAGTAAACTGAATCCTAAGAAACTGTTAGGAAAGCAGAAGAAAGCAAAACTTAAAATATTCCCATCTGTTTTTGGAATGCCATGTGCAGTGCTAGTCCCATTCATAAATAAATAAAAAGGTGGTTGAGCTGAGAAGGCACAGGGAGGGGATGTAGTGATGACCCAAGTTGTGAAAGGGTTTCTCTGTGAGGAAACTTACCTAGGCTGGGCTCCTTGCACGAGGAGAGAATGAAGAGGGATATTACAATGGAGCAGGAGGAGACAGGTTTTTTTCTGTTCTTCTGATGCTCCTTGGTTTTCATGAGGCATGAACCTAGAGGGAATTGCTGGACAAATTAATGAAGAAAAAAGTCATTGTTAGAAATATGGAAAGTACTCTATGTTCAGAAAAGACTTTCAACCATAAGCTACTGGAGTTTAGGAAGTTGTGTCTTTAAGTGAGGTATTGTTCCATATTTGTCTATTCCTAAACTTATTCCCTAGTTATTTGCTATGACTATTGAAGACAGTGCTGTGTTAGATGGAGCTTTGATCTAATCAGGTACAGTTCCTCTTTCCTCATATCCATTGTTGAGCATCACCACTGAGGAGAGAAATTAGGGAGAGTGCAGAAGACAAAAATGAAAATAAGTCTGAAATGTAAGGTCTTCGGAAGATCTTTGTGTTAAAAATGGCAAGACTAAGGTGAGGTATATGATTCTTTGTTCTTTTTTTCCTCCCTATATCCTCAGTGAATGGGACAAGAATGTGTGTAAATCACAACACAGAGATTCTAATTAGATACTAGGAAAAATTAGATACTTAGGAAAAATTCCTAATATCCAGGGCAGAGAAACATTGGGAGTAGGTTGTCTGGTGAGCTGTGAAGTTTCCATTCTTGGACCCTGCATAAACCAGGTTATCAAGTATCTGTCAGGGGTGGCTCAATAACAGTTGGACCTGCGCTAAGACTGTGGATTTGGCTTGAAAATCTGTTGAAGTGTCTTTAATTTATGAAAGCCTGCAATTGATTGATTTGTTTATTTTGGACTGTGTGGAGGTATTTCAGATGTGTTACTCATTGCTATGCCATGATGCCTGGTTTGCACCACTAAACAACTGCTTATGATTCAAGATGTGGTTTCAGGGGCAATGTGTCTGTTTGTTGTAAGTTTGGTCATTTGCACACTGTGAGTCTGATAATTAAAACTATCAATCTTAAATCTCTTAAAATTAAGAAACTTTTTAGTTATTTTGTTTCTTTGCTTGTTTCCTTATTTCCTTTTGTTTGTTTCTGCCTGCCCCCAACAGTTTCTTTGGTTATGTGCTTGGAATGACCCTGAAACCCTTTCCCCTTTCAGGGATGTTCAGTTGAAGACATTTGAATGTTACAATAGGATTTGGTGATTTTTGAAATCCTGATTAATATGACATTTTAACTGATATCCATCTCTAGGCAGCAACGTGTTCAGTAACTTGAAGGAGGAGAAAAGGTATATGAGAGAGGTGTGATCTGAATATGGGGCTTTCTTACTGTTAGCTTTGTTCTTTTCTGTGCAGTGCTGGGCAAATAATCATAATTTCTTTGGTGACATTTTGGGGATCTGTAAACTATCAAAAAGTGGAGGAAAATGGTTAAGCTTTAAGAATGTTTCTCCTCTCAGAAACAAACTTAACTGTGAGAGATGAAATCTCCTATTTCCAGAAGAGCAATTGTTTGTTTACTTTTTCCTTTCTGAATATTTCATGTTATCTGTTCCTCACTTAGAGGGGAGAATTTGATTTCAGTCTTCGTTAAACATTTGGCATTCACAAGCTGGAATATGGAGTATTTGACTCCAAATGGTAATGGTTTCAGTTTTCATCACATATGCTTATACCATTCTGAGCCTTTGTTGAAACTTGGGATATTGTATCCTGGGATCCTCTGTGTTCACTAGCATTTAAAAGCAAGCCAGACTCCTTTGAGATGACAATATGATGGGATGGAGCTTGCTCATGCATACACCTCTGGAGCACGTACCAGAAAGGCTTAGAGTCATTAATCTGAGCTTGAACATGCTCTTTTCACACTAGAGTTCTCCCTAGAAATACTGGTGGCTGTGCTTGTGTGCTTGGCTGATGGTGTGTCCAAGTACCCTGAGTTGAGCCCATACCAGACCTCCTTAATGACAGTGGAAGAGCACTGAAAACTACATTCTGTCTTTGGTTCTGTATTTTTCTCCTGATTGATCACCTCCCCCTCCATTCAGTAACCTCTAACCTTCCCAAACTGTTGCACCCACAGCCTGGATAGGGATAGGAGAGTACAGGGCTTCCTCATTTCAGAAGAAATGCCCTTTGAATTCGTAGTGTGTTAGGGAGGGGCTGTATGGAACTGGGATGTTTTGTTTCTTTCAGGGGAGAAGGAGGGTGCAGGGGTGTCAGGAATGGCCTGGGACACCCCAATGAGTGGAGGTGGTGAGGACTGAAACACAGAGGCATTTTCTCTCCATCCCAAGAGTTCTGTGATTCACTCAAAACTTTTTGCCACTGCCAGCTCATTGCAGAATGCTGCTGGAGCAGCATAGAGTCTAATAAAAAGATCTTTTTTCTAAGGATCTTACATTTCTAAAAGACAAAATAGTTTTTGATGCATTTTGACTTAAGTCTTCAATATTTGAAGTTGGGAAGCAGCTGCAGAGGCTGATGCTGAAACATAGTCCTACATCCTTCTGGTTTTGGTTGGGGTTTTTTCTTACCGAAATTGAGTTGAATTTTATCTATTCGGGCAAGTGCACTTCCAAAGTTTTTCTTTGTGACTTACAGTGAATCAGAGAGGAGGGTGAGGAGCTGTGGGTCCCTAGTAGCCACTCCTAGTGTTTGCTGGCTGTACTGTGGCTAACCTGCATGAAGATAAAGGCATGTGCAGTATGTATGTGGGTGGGGAAAGTATAAATTCTAGTTACTGTCTCCGCCATGTGAATGTTGAGGAGCACTGGTGGGGCTGGACTGCCTCCTGGTGTGCTACTTTTCCTCTTGCACTGGTGTGGGGCTGGATTGTTTCTTCTGCCTTAAACCAGGGACTTGTGGCAGAGACAGCTGAGCTCTCACTGAAGAACTCTCTGAGGCTTGTCAAAAACTTTTTTTTCTTTTTTTTTTAAGCAAACTGTTCCCATTTCATCTTTGCTATTGCTGCTGCTTATTCTAGTTCTCTGGGCTTTCAGCTAATATGAAGATGTTAGTGTAGTGAGTAGTTAATTATCCAGGCTGTCTGGGGTGGAGGAAGTGGAGGAGTGGTAGGGAATGGTTCAGTGCTGGTGTATTTCCTCAGTCAGCATATTCCCTTCTCCGGTCCCAGAGCATTTCTGTGTTCCACTTTGTATTTGCAAACCTCCATCTGGAGCACCAAGCAGCTGTCAGTGGAGCTTCTCATGCGAAAAGAAACTGAAGAATTAGCAAGACCACAGGAGCAGCTTTTGGAAGTGCATGGTTGGCTGGGCCCAGATGCCTGGGTAGGGAGAGGAAACCCACAGAGATCATCCGAAACATCCATCAAAGGGAGCAGTGGAGGACATGGACAGGAGGATGGCAAGGGGGGACAAGGCTAATGGCTCTTGCGTGTAGTTCTTATTTAGTTAAATGCAGGATTAAATTTGCAGCTGATGGAATTGCCATGGTATTAGCAGATTTAGGTTACTAGAAGTCATGAATCTGCTCTAAATAGTAGGAAGTAAATCCTGATCTTTGTGTTCACTCTTTGCTCGTGTATTTTCCTGCATTGGTTTATTTGTCACTCCTCAGTATTCCTAGCAGGAGATCTGAGGCTTCTTGGTTTTGGTAAGTGCCTGTAGAGATCCAAGTGATTGTTCATGAAGGACAGTGTGCTGTCTTGTGATGGAAGGAGAAAAGGAGTCATCTCTCTGTGTCAGTTCTCTGTTTGACAGCAGGATCTAACATCTGCTTTAGCCCTGAAGCCCCTAGGGAGCCTGGTTTAAGGCTGGTATCCATGTGGAAAGTTACTGCAGATGAGCAGAGCTGGGAGATTTTTGAAAGACTTTAGCTCGCTTATGAGAACTGTGTGTAGGTTGGCAAGGCTTGAGTAGTCAATGTTAAGCTTGCAGCATACAAAGGGTTGAAAAAGATAAGTATTTATTCTTGGTTTGCAGATGCAACTTGCTTCACAGATTGCTGAATAAGTGCTGAACTGCGTGACAGAGAGAGACACTCTATGTACCAGTGGCTAAATCAGCAAACTGATTTCAAACACACACAAAAACTGTAACTGAAAATAAATTACCTAGCCTGACATTTTTCATGGGGCTTATATATGCTGAAAAACTCCAGCTCCTTAGGGCAGAGAGAAACATTAAAAACTTGAGTGCTGTCTCCTGTTTTGTGTGCAGAACTCTGGGGTTTGAAATAGGCGTGGGTGAAAGGTTTGCTCAGTTCCCAGAAGATTCTGTTTTCCCTTCCTTTGCCAAAATGCAGAATGTTTGCTCAGGTGACAGGAACAGTTAAAGTTAAATAACCAGTGTTAATATTTTACTCGCATTATTTACGAAGATGTTGGATACTGACCAAGGCAATGAAACATGTAGTACATGCAGCTGGAGAATTATACTCCAATAAATTATAGATGAGCTTTATTTAACGATAAACCATAAAAAAACCCCGTTGCATTGAGAAAATGTGTTTTGTAGCCACTGTAAATGTTTTAGTGCATTTTAAAGAAATAAGTGTAGCACTTAGGTTGTCACAGTAAAAGCACACAATAAAACAAGGATGAAGACTAGGAATGCCTGTAGGGTCAGATGCACAAGGTGTGTAAGGTCCCAGCATTGCCTTTATCATTCAAATGTGAAAAGCTTGGAGGCTGGTGTGTGGGATTTGAGGTACCAGCAACCACAAAGTTGATAGATTTGAAGACTGTCTTGCAAGTGGTGAGCCACTGCAACAAACCTTGTCCTCCACAAGGGCAGTCCCTTGGGGGTAGAGCTAATTCTGGCTGACAGAGGCCGTGCCAAACACCATAGCCAGTGGCTGTGTTTTAGATAGCTCTGCCTGAAACACTATTAGTGTGCTTTACTGAACCTTTCAGAGTGGGTTTTGGGGACAGTAACTTCCAGGAGGTAGCTGGCTTGCCTTGCACCTCTAGGCAAGCTGTCAGCATGGGTTCCCCCTCTGCCAGCAGGAGTTAGTCATTGCCTGCTTTGCAGCACTGCTTGTTTTTTTGGAGAGTTGACAGAGGTGTTTTTAGAAGGACTGTTTGTATTCATGCATTCAAAGCTTAACTTTGTTTCCTTTTATTCTTGAAACCTTGGCCTTGTTCTCTCAGTCGTCTGCCTGAAATCAAGGGTACTTGATCAGAAGAGGAAAAAGTATCCAACTGGTTTCTGTGTCTTTGTCCCTTGTGCTTTTAGAAGAGCTGACATAAAAGTAAGTCTGTAATTTGGTGTTGTCACATACTTTCTTTCCAGCCAGAGATGCATCTAAATAAAGCTTTAGTACACTTCTGAGCTCAGAACTCACCGCTTTCAGCTCTTCCTCTTACTGGCTCTCTCAAAACCCTGAGACCTGTTTGATTTCTCTCCTTGCAGGGTAGCTGTCAGGCCTGGCCTTTGACTGCTAAAAGAGTCACAGTGGCCATTCAAGCAGCTTCACATCCACCTACAGCTGCTACTCACCATCAGATGGTGAGATAATAAGAGAAACTGCTGAATGCACTTCTCTGCTTTTTCACTGAGACACTGAAAAAACGTTTTCAGTAGACGAATCTCTATCTGGGAGTCAAAGTTCTTTTGCCTCCTGCTATAGCTGTGGATAGGCTGGGCTACTGGAGTGACCTTTGCTGCTCTGGATGCACTGCTCCTGCCTCCCCCAAAAGCAGGGAGAAGAACTGCAGGGCAGGGTGCTGGTGGAGGTTCTGCAGTGGTCATGCAAAGCCCCTGAAGGGGACAAGGAAGTGTTTTCTGACTGAAAACCAAAACGGTTTGGGGGTGAAGAAATTCCCTAAAAGTTGGGAGGGGTGGTTGGGTTTTTTTGTACTTTTTACTTAAGAAAAAACCTTTTCTGAAAATTTGTATGACTAGGTGGTAATGCTTTCCTCTCATCTCTGTATTTAGGAGTGGTTTGCATCAACATTCCTTGTTTTGGCTGTCTATACAGGGACTACATTGCTTGAATTTGTTTCCCATCCTGTTCTCCGAAAGCAGGGTGATATAGAGAAGTGCAAGGCACAAGCAGCACTCTTTCTGAAGGGGTTACTTTTATGTTGCACAGTGATGAAGGTCTTCTTAAAACAAAGTGGGACCCTCCAAGCCTCTGCAAGCCACTTAGATCTGAGATGATCTATCATCAGTGTTTGTCTCTGCTGCCCAAGATAAAAGTTTGGTAGAACAAATTGAAAAGTAAGTGAGCAATTTATTATACGAAGCAATACTTGTCTGTTGCCTTCCTTTGTAATTTGTAGTTGTCAGGGTCTTTTTCAAAATAGCCCTGCAGCTTTTCTGCAAGTGTCTGAATTACTTACATATTCTGGGTTCTGTATCATATATTTTCACTATGTGCCTGTTACTACTTCCATTTGTGTAATCTTGTAATTAAATTCAAGGATTTGGGAAAGTCTAGAGATAAAACTACAGTTAAAAAGAAATGCATTATGAAAGGCTGGAATGTTAGAATGAAACTTTTTTAATTACTGCAAAATGCTGAAGATTTCTAATTTGGAGAGGGAAGTAGGTGTTTTTCTCTTATTCCCTGTGGTCTGCATTCAGAATTGTGTGGCATATAGGACTTTCACAAGTATGAACTGTGTCTTCTTGTAGCTGATGGTAAAGAATCTGGAAGTTTGATATTCCTGCTTGGAGCTGTCCCACTTCCTTAGAGCAGTGGCAGCCTTCTTGGGAAGAAGCTGTAAAGTTTTGGATGAGCTCTTGGCTCCAGAGCACAGTGATTCTGATCATCTTCTTGTATGCTCTTGCTGAAGCTTCATATCTGCTCTTTTTGTGCTGGAATCCTCTTCAGGTGAACAGAGGTGATGCAGAAGTTTCTTTGAGGACCTTTATTATTTTAAGATTTGTCCCTGTCTGGTTCTGCAGAGTTGTTGCAACAGCATAACATTTTTGACTCCCATCTATTTTTTTTATTTTATTTCAGTTGTTCTCCTCAAAAGTTAACCAGTGGAAAAGCAAATTACATGTGCCAAAAGCTCAGGCACAGAGAGTACAAAAATATCATAGAATAGAATCGTGGAATCATGGAATTGCTTAGATTGGAAAAAACCCACTAAGATTGTCAAGTCCAACCCAGCACTGCCACGCACACCACTAAACTGCATCCCTTAGTGCCACATCTACACATCTACATGTCCTTTAAATCCCTTTAAATCCCTCCAGGGATGGTGACTCAACCACTTCCCTGGGCAGCCTGTTCCAGCATTTGACAACCCTTTCCATGAAGTAATTTTTCCTAATATCCAACATAAACCTCCCCTGGCACAGCTTGAGGCTGTTTCCTCTTGTCCTGTCGCTAGTTACCTGGGACAAGAGACCAACCTCCACCTGTCTACAGCCTCCTTTCAGGTAGTTGTGTAGAACAATAAGGTCTCCCCTGAGTCAGGATACATTTTTATAGCTTTGTGGAGGAGGAATGTGTCTCAGGAGGCTTTCAGCATAGCTGCCTGAGTTCTGGGCTGTATGCCTCAGGTATGTCCTTAAGCAATCCAACCTAGAGGCTATCCTTGAAGGAGCTGCCTCTGTGCATCTCTTTTAGGGTAGACCAATGCAACTCCAGCACAGGAGGAGAGCTGGGTGAAGCCCTCACTGTAAGCAAGTCTGCTCACACAGGCTCACGGTGCAGCTGTCATAGAGTTCAGTTGCTCTGAGGCCAAAGAGGATTAATTTCCCCTTGGCTTTGCCTGTGTCATAGTTATTTGTAAGCTCAGCACACAGGCAATGCTTTTATCAGTCGTGAGCTTTTGCGTTGATATTTGGAGGTATATTTGTATTTTGCTGGTAAAGTCCCTGAAAAATCTTAATGTTGTTCTTTCCTGTTTTCCTAATCCCATATACTTTTTCTTTATATTAAGCTAAATTGACTTTTCTGACTTCCATCAGTGTGTTTAGATACATGAGTCTTAAATACAGACCTAGTGGAATATCTTAAAAAAAAAAAACAAACCAAAAACAAGAACAAAGCAAAAAGCCCTCAAAACAAACCAAACAAAGCCAACAAAAATATGTTATCCTTTCAGAGAAGAAGAGGTCACTCCTCTTTATGAAATTCTGTCATCTAGATGCTTTAATTAACATCTAACTTTCCATTACTGTGCTTCCTTGCTATCTAAAAGCTTTCCATTGGAGAACAGTGTGGATGTTGATCTGAAGGCTTAGGAAGTGCTTTGCAGCATTGGATGTATAATTGAAACAGAGCAGCAGTGCCCTGCCAGACTGTGACAGCCCTTTCTGTCAGATGCAGCTATGTATGTTCTGGGTATTAAAACTTATTTGTAGTTTCTTCTCAGAGGACTCCTCCCCCAGTTAAAAGATCTATTCCTAGATAAAATAGGTACCTGGCCTCTCCTTGGCTTCCCTGTCATTTTGTTTTGGAATGACATTGGGAGTTAGCATTCTGATAGTGAATGTCTTGCGTTAAAATGCAAAAGATTGGAGATGCACACATTCCTTTCTAATTGCAGGAAATTGCAGATCTCGGGCAAAATTTGGAATGCAGCTGCCTGTATAATTACATCTTCTGTCAGTTGCTATAGCTCAGCTTTACAACCCTTCTAAAATATCTTCATAGTTTATGGTACAAATAATGGCCCCATCAGTATTACTTTGGGATCACCCCTTTAATTTCTTCACCACCAATACCAAAGGCCTGAGATTTTTTCCTCCTGCTGAGCTAATAAAGAGTGTTAGAAATTACTAATTATAGTAAGGTGAAATTTTGTTTTAGCTGTTGTAATTATTGTTAAGCTGAAAGAAATTACTTGAGTTTCTTACTGTTGCTGGGGTGTGGGTTTAGTAAGAAATATGTACTTCAAATGAGTTTGATCTGCCTACAGCATCAGGTTTTGGATATGTGCAAACCTTTCCATTTCGGGGCCTTAGGAAATAGAGGGTAATGGGTCATGGAAGAGTTGTTAGGTTATTGGCAACTAAATGTTGCTGTCTGCCACTGGGCAGATAAGATATAGATCACAATTCAGAGCTTAATGAAATGTGTTGGCCCCACTTATACCACCCTCACAAATGCTTGAAAGATTGGAAAGGATTAAAGGAGGGGTAATAAGGGATTTAATTTGGTCCAGCTCTTTGAGAATTGAGAATAGTGTAATTTAACCAGGGCAAAGTTCATAGCTGGATCGTGTTCTGGAGGTTCTTAGGCAGAAGAGGAATTTCGAGGGTATTAGATGAAAGATGGTAAAAGAAGACACAGTGGCTGAGGCGGAACTTGCTGAGAAGGGACATATTTTTAACTGTAAATGTAATTTCACTGCTGAGGTAATGCAGTGATAGGGAGCTGGAGCCTGTGTTTAAAACCCCTAAAGTATATGTTTCTACAAGAAACCCTGTAGTTTACCAGGAAGTAGCAGAACATTACAGAAATTGCCAG
Organism: Corapipo altera; assembly: GCF_003945725.1. Classification (NCBI taxonomy): domain Eukaryota; kingdom Metazoa; phylum Chordata; class Aves; order Passeriformes; family Pipridae; genus Corapipo; species Corapipo altera. Next base: position 3,815,426 of record NW_020884927.1, read on the forward strand.
GTGAGATACTTTAGCTTGTGCTTTTAGTAGGTTAGACTATTCAAACAGTTTATTATTACTTTAATCCATAAATGCATGAAAATTGGTATTAAATGGGCTATTTCAGGTGTCTTTGTGTACAATCAAGGATCTCACCAGAAGAAAGAAACCTCATTTAGGCAGGACAGTGTGGGAAGTCTTCAGCTTTTAAAATAGCAAGTGATGGTTTTCAGCTTTTTAAACTGGTTACTCTTTAGTGTGTAGAAATTGCTGCAGCAAATTAAAACCTTTGAAAGCTTACAGCAGAGAAGCTTGATTCGACGAGACAAGGTTTATAGAGCTGCAGTACTAACTGTAGCTTTCTTAAAGGTTTAAAATTACATTTGGGCAAGTTACTATAGGACATGAATTTGAAATTAGAGTAAGGTATTTTTTTATAGTAAAACACCTGCTTACTCAGTGTTGTAGTGTTTCCAGAACAGCTGATTGCAGATATTAGTTTTGCTTTAACTTGTGGACTTTTGTGTATAAGCAGCAAATGGCTTTAGATGATTTTGGGGGCCTGATTTTCCTGTTCTGCAGGGTCCTGTCCCCCCTGCTTTGTAATTTTTCCCAGCAGTAGGAGCTGCCAGATTTGATTTTGTCAATTATGCATTTACAGCATCCCTTGAAATGGTGCCTTTCTCCGTTCCTCTGAGGCTGAGTGGGTTACTGTCTTACAGCTAAGGAAGGGGAAAGCATTTGTCATATCCTTAACCATCATTGTTCAAAAAAAAAAACCACCGAAGAATTTTGTTAAAAAAAATGGTGCCCAGCCAAATTATTGTTTATTGTTAAAGAACTGTAAAGTTCTCACCCTACTTATGTGTGAAAAAGGCTTTATTTTTATGTCTTTGGGGACACACAAACTTCTTGGGTTATTGATTTCTGTTCTGTACAGTGAGAAACACAGGGAACAGCAATGCTGGCATGTTCAGCTCTTGCTGTCCCTAGTGATCTTTGGGACTCTGTTTGGACATCTTCTCTCACAGGCAGACCATGGTGCTGTTTCTCAGTGTTACTCTGTGTGCAGCAAGGTGCAGAGTGTGTGTTGTATAGCCAGGAAATTCTTGTATGGGAGCGTAAAGTGGTTGTGGGTGGGAATTGTGGGATCCCTGTGACTATTTTGATTGTATTCCACTCTTATTTAATATTTAGAGATGTTTCTGCTATGCTTATAGTGACTCTGCTCTTCCCCTTAATATGTTATTGATACTTTTGCTTATCATTGCCTTTTGCTCTTTTCTCTTGTACTTGATGCTGTTTTTTCAGTGATGACAGGGAGGACTTTCTTAAAAAGAGTTTGCAAATCCTTCTCTATCCTGTTTCGTGTATCCTGTTTTCTATATCCTGGATAGACTGTCAGCTGGGATTGCAGCTCTGCAAGGCATTCCTTGGCGGTGCTGGTGGAAAAAACACTAGATATAAATCGTAAGACAATACAAGGTATAAATAATGATCCTTTAGAAAGTGTTATTTAGGGTGTACTGATTAAAGACAAGTATTTGCAAGGTTCAGCCCCTGGACTGACCTGGCTTGCATTGTGGAAACTGAAAACTCCTAAACCAGCCTCAATTTGCCACACCTGGTTTCCAGTGCTCAGCTGTCAGGATTTGTGCACAGCATCCATGCTGGCAGCTCTGAGCAGTGCCAGTATCTCCATGCTTATCCCACTTCCATTTTTTACCTACAGACCTTTATCCGAAATTGATACTTGTGTGTTGAATGAGAGTCTGCTCAGTTTACAGGGAGACTGGTCGCTCTGGGCAGCTCCTCTAGGCTGGGGAACCCGTGCTTGGGGTTTTGCAATGTGCTGTGGAGCTCTTCAAAGCCAGGCAGGTGAATGCTCCAGCTGGCCTTGCAGGTCTCTTCTATTTATGCAGGCTGACCCCTCATTAATCTTCTGTTTCCAAGCATGTAATATTTCACTTCAGGGGCCATCTTAGACGTGATAGCTTTAAAATAAAGCTTGGGAATGAGCTTCCTTTAGGAGTAAAAAATTCTGCAAGTTAAAATGCTCTGTAGTGTTTTCAGAGGAACTAGATGAGTTTATGAAATGTGTTGGATTATTATGCCCTGATAGCAAAGGAGCCTGACTTCATGGCTTGGATATTGCATCCATTTATATTTCCTAATTTCCTTTCATTCTCCAACTCAAAAAGACAAGATCTGAGATTTTCCTGTTTGTTCTTTGTGAGTAGAAGCACAAAGGAGCAAGCTGCACTGTTTTTTCTGGCAGAGGCAGGCATTGCAGTTTGTAGTATCTGTACAGCATGGCAAGGATAATTTGTGTTTCATACTGTATGCATGTGGGGTCTTCTCCCTGTTCATGAGAGAAATACGAGATGAGTGCACAGATAGGACTGGAAACAGAAAATGGACCATTTTTAGGCTTTTCTAAAGAGTGATTTTCTGAGTGATACTCTTATAACCATTTCTACAAAATCCTTAGAATAATATGAAGAGATTGTGACTTAAAAATAATGACATGATTCTGGTCTTTATCATCTGCTTCTAAAGGAACTCCAGCCATTTGGTTCTCTGTTCCTTCTTTGAAGCTGGCAACAACGTGATCATAAAATGGAAATGCTCCTGTGCCTCTCCCCACTCTTTTCCTCAAAGCAGGTGTTTAGACCTTTCCTTGCTGCTGCTTTTTAAACCTCCATCACTAGCTAGTGGCTTCCTTCAGGCTTGTAACTGTGAGGCAGAGCATTCAGTTTGCTTTCTGAGGCTTTCAGGCTGCCACGTGAAGTTTTAACAAGTTGAAATGTTCACTCTCAGCATTTGGAAGATTGTCAATTTTCCTAGGTCATTACTGGAAATTATTTAAGTAACATGATGTGGTTATCTAGATCTCTTAGCGTCTCTTTGGGATGTCTTGCGTGCTGGTAAAATTCCCTCCAAATAAGTTCACGTTCAGCTTGCTTCTTAGCAGAAAGAGAACCATTTTGTAAGTAACTTTTACTGCACTTTTCAGTTGTGGGTTATTAATATTGTGAGAGAGATCAGGCCCTCTGGGATGTTTCCAACTGCTACAGAATGAAACACAAAGCTCTGGGAAGCTCATGACCAGAAAGGTCCAGGCAAATGTGAGGGAGCTGAGGGGCTGGATGTTCTTCTCTTTGAGGAGAGATCAAGTGAGCTAGATGTGTGGAGCATCTTAAGCCACTGATGGAAGTGGAGCTTCACAAGATGGGCATGGAAAGACCAGGGCAGTCCACATGACAAATTATTACATGTCAAGGGGAGGTGAATCTGGATATTACTGTTCTGGCCTCAAAACAATGCAACATGCAAAGAAGCTGGAAGGCAGCTCACTTAAAATGTGTGACATGTTACCTTTTCCGTGATTTGCCCACTGAACTCATTGTCATAGGATTTATACAAAGCCAGAGGATTCCCAGGACTGAAAATAGCTGGGATAGCTGTCTGGATGAAAAGGACAGCCAGTAGTATCTTTGGTTAGAAGACATTTCAGAGAAGGTAGGGATAATGAAGTGATGGGGAAATTCATCATGTTTGTTAGTGTTTGCAGGCTTGAAGTCCCTTATGTGCATTGGTGCAAAAGTTAATTCACTGTGGTGGGGATTGAGCCAAGCTGCCTGCTCAGCTTGTTTTTTGGATGTGCCTCACCTTTGGATGTTCCCCTTTCCAATTCTACTGAGCCCATCCTTTTCTGGTTTGGCTTGGCCATTTTTCTCAATCAGATGTCAGCCTGAATGTTTTTGGAAATGCAGCATCTGTCATAATGATGTCCTGGGGAGATGGTAAATCCTTTCCACACTTGATGGATGCCTTGCCTGGCTTGATCCCACCCTGTCAGGAATGAGAAGGCAGCTGCCCACCCTCCAGCTAATGTTGAAGAGATCTGTTTTATTATGGTGTTTATTCCTTTGCATATTCCTGTAGGAGAATCTGCTAGCATTATCTGTGCATGTGCACACTGCAACCCCTTGCACTGTGCCAGGTTTGGTTGAGAAGGGCAGCACAGGCTGTCTGTAACTTTGGTTCCTTTTCAGTCTGATCTAAGAAGCAATCCTGCTATCTGCAACTCCACTAGCTTGTTGGCTTCTCCTTAGAACATGGAAGTTGTTATAGTTTTCCCATTAGCTTTTAGTTTCTAATACCTTTTGAGGACTGAAGTTATTGAAAGGAAAACATTTACGAGCACCTGGGGCAGTTTGGCCACTGTCCTGTCCCAAACAGTGGTTGGTGACAGGGTGAGATGAAGAGCTGGTAAGAACCCAGCAGGAGTATTTGCCTCAGTGTGAACTCATGGCATCTCTCCATCTACAGCCCTTGTAGAGCTGGTGAGGATGCCTGTGTGCCATGGGAGGTTCCTGCTCACTTATCTTGGGAGAGTGAAATCTGGTAGAATATGTTGATGCTGGAGTGCACAGAGAGACAGCACACTGCCATGGACTCAGTGTCTGTGAGTGGCTGCTCTGCCGTGAACAACTAACCAGGTCAGTACCCGCTGCAGAGTGGGATATGTGTCATTTTTTGAAGATTCTGATTCTTCATCAGTTGATTCCCTCTACATTTGGAGTGGATTTTCTCAAAGTGCACTAGCTCCCTTTGGGATGAGGCTGATTCTGTAGAAGTGGAAACGATGATTATCATGTTGTTGTATTTATTTGGAGAGGATGTGCAGCAGTTGTCAGACAGCACTATGCACCTAATTGGGAATTCAAATTCCGGCTGGTAGATTGAGACTGAAAGGCAGAGCTGTGGGATAGAAATGGGCAGGCACAAAATGCTGAGGCTCCTAATCTTTTACAATATGTTTGTTTAATACAAAGTGGTCTATTGAGATTGTTTTGCAGAGGAGAATAATCATTGTGTGCTGACTAATGGGAGACAGCAAGCTGTTAGAGAGCATCAATTAACCATACAGGAAGAGATTATTGAGTATTTTCACAAGCATTCAGGATGTGAAGAGTAAAGGATATTGCTTGAAGGTAACCCTCAGAGATTTTTAGCAATTGAAATCTATAAACTGCAACAAGAATATATTTGTGGCCATACATATTGCTGCAGAGCCTTCCAGGAAGAACAGTGTAGGAAAGAAGGGGAGGTAGCTTTCCAACTCCACATTGTGCTGATAGGAAATAAATAGTGCTTTGCTGAACTTGTTCTCTTATTTCATATTCATTAATTTGAAAATTTTCCCTCTTAAATTTATCTAATGTTATCCCAGGAAATATTGGTCCTCTTTATAGAAAATAGTATGTGCAGCACCCTTCTGATCCTCGGATGTAGGAATTTATTACACTTCCCTGACTGTAAGGCTGTTTTTCCTGTCCTTACAGCCGCTCCTGCTTCTGTATAGTAATTCTTATCCCTACTATTGCTGTGAGTTAGAACTCAATGCACTTAGTGCTGAGAGGAGCGTGCTGTTCCTCCATCATGTGTCTCGTATATGATATTAAAATTCTCCATTTTTGACCAGTGGAAAGAATGAAAACCTATGTTTCATTAAGAATGCTTTTATACAACCCTACTTTGTTTCTGCTTGAGTTTAATGCGAGAAATAAGTAACATTTTGTGGGCTCTGTTTGCTGAGTGATGTTGTTATTTGTAAGTAACTGGAAATTTTTCCCATCCTGGATTCCAGCGTTAAATCCACTTTGTGCAAACATAATTTTCCATTTATTCATTGGCTGTGGGGAGACTAGATAACATTGAATTTATTTTTTTGGTTTTGTTCCTTCTAAAGCGGTGTTAGAGAATTGGACCTCAGATATTCTTTTAGCCAACAGCAAGAGATGTCCTGGGATTCCTTGGGGATTATGATAAAGAGGGACCCCTGGTTCTTGGACAAAGATAGACTTCTCTCAGCTTCAATTCTCTATTCAAATGCCTTAATCAACAGAGGTCTCCTTTAACAGATGGTTCTGCATCAATAAAGCCTTTAATGTGTTAGCAAAAATTCAGAGAAATTTACTCCCTCTCTGATTTGATTGATTTTCTTAATCTTTTTTAAGCAGAGGCTGAGGGGTGACAATAACTCATCAGAAGACTATGGAGAGGATTAATTACTTGGCTGCAAAACTCATGAAGATACTCTGAAGGAAGATGTGGGATGAGTGAGTGAAGCCCTGATGAAGTTGGTGTCAGTGGGGAAATTTGACTGTGACTGCAGCCCTTGCACCTGCACCTTGCACCTGTTAGAGAATGTAGACTGATCCCCTATATTTCATAAGCTTCTGAACTTGTGTCGGTAGTAAAACCTTCCCCACTGATCTATGGAAAAAAGCCCTTTTTCTCCAGATACAGCAGCTGGTTTGACTCTGAGCAGCTGTAGCTTGATGGTGGCAAAGGCGAAGGGGCTTTTCTACCTTAGGACTCTTGTCCTTGCAACTGTGGCTGCTTTGAGCTCTGCTTGATCTCTGGTGCTTCAGAGAGCTGCCAGAATATCTCTGACTTTACAGGGAACTTGTCAAAGCCCTAATGCGTGAGGTGCTGATATCTTAATGCAGATCTGCAGTTTTAAAACCCCAAGGAGTTGTTCAGCTTCACCCGCGGCCAGGAATGGGAGGGGTTGCAGAGCAGTTTCAAGGCTGGAAGGGGTATCATTAGCACTGAGCTTGACCTGAGCTGAGCTTTGGCCAAAGGATTCATCCCTGGAGCTGCAGTGAAGCATTTCATGGTTCATTATCCTCACAGTAGGAAACAATGTCTTACTCTGAAGCTGAATATCTAACTTGAATTTTCATCCATTTGATCTTCATATGGCTTTGTCAGCAGTCTGATCTCTCACCACCTTCTTTTCCACTTTTTTTTAGGAACTAAAACTAATTATATAACTGTCTCCATAAATGGGATATTTTGAACTCTTGAAGTTTCATACTCTTAAAGCTTGTTTACTGAGCTGTGGGTCATTGGGTGACCTGCCTTTGAATCCTACTCTCTGTTTCTCTGTGGTTTTTTGAAGCATGAACTCCAGAACTGCACACAAGTCTCAGGAGAGCTCTAGGATTTGTGCAGGTTGCAGAGGCAGCACCCCTTTTCTGAAACTTTGCTACTTTTTGGCTGAACTGATTTGGCAGCTTGTTGCCATAGCAGAAACAGAAAATCCCATTGGACCAAGAACCATTTCCCTGAAGGCCTGAGTAGGGTGCCTCTTCTTAGCGATGTTTCCCCACTGACAAGTGCATTTTGAGATGAGTCACTGAATTCGTATTTAATCCACTAGTAAAATTGGCAAGGCAATTACCATCTTGCAAGTTGTTCAACTCAAATTGTTAGAGAACATTAAGTCAAATGCTTTGGAGAAATTCCAGAATATACTACAGCTTTTATCATCCTGTGATTCTGTCAAAGAAAAGCTTTTGTTTTGTTGGGGTCTGTCTTCACTGAAAGTGTGCTACCTGGTAATCATTTTTGTCTTGGCCTCTAGTTCTTTGTCTCTGGTCCATTATTTTCCTTTTCCTAATTGTTACCCCATAATGGGAATTGAGAATGAAGGAATTGCTAACTTACAGTTGTCATCCCTACTTTTTAGCATTGCCAAATGCAGAAAGCATTTGCAAACTGAAATAATGCTGTTATTCACAAGGCAATTAATCTGTTATGACAGCCTGGTGGCTTAAAGCACAACAGTGATGAAGGTTGCTCTGCTGGGTCCCCCTTTTTGCTCCGTGTGTTTTCCTCTGAAGCCAAACCACCCACTCCTCAGTAAGAGGGAAGCATGCAGAGCCCTTGTGTATTAGTCATCAGTGGAGAGGCTGATGGACTGTGAATCTGCAAACAAATGGCTACAGGCAGCTTTTTGGTTACTGAGGCTGCTGCCTGATAGAAAGCACATGTTAGCTTAATTCAGTTTTCACTGCCACACGCTTTAGTTTGTACTCACAGTTGGCTCTTCTTTTTGGTACATCCTAGTCCAAACATGACATTTTGTGTTGTTTCCTGCTGGGAGGATTTTTTTTTCACAGAAATGTACCATACTCTTCCCCTCCTGTTTTTTTTTATTTCTCTCTACAGGTGAAGGCAAGAGAGGAAGAACTACAGAAGGAAGGGTTCTCTGCCACTGCTAGAAAGATACAGGAAAGTGTTGAACTAAAACTGCTAGATCTTACACGCCTTTGTGCTCCGAAAAAAAATAAAATGCATGGTTTGTACAGGTTGGTGTTGAGGAGCAAACATCCTGCCAGCAAAACAGGCTTTGGCCAGTGTGTATCCAAGGAGCCTGTTTCAGCTGTCAGTGCTACAGAGGTGATCAGAGAACTGCGGATGAGAGAGGCCAGCCTGCAGAGAGAGCTGGAGCAGCTGCGGGAGGAGTGCCGGCACAGGCTGGATGCAATTGCAGAAGGGTTGGATGGAGTGATTTGTATCTCCCCTTGAGGAGATAAAGCTGGTCTGAGAAGAGCAAAGGAATAGGCTGACGTGATGAGAACACTTTGTGCAGCCTGGCATGGGGGAGTGCGAGGTGAGGAACCAAATGTAAGTTCTGATCTTTTAGCCTGGGAATCATAACTTGTTACTGCTTTGTGACTTGCACTGGGGCCATAACCTTTGTGGCTCTCTCTGCAGCCCCTTTATTGCCAACCTTGCCAATTAAATTCTGCATTAGGCCTTGGTGGGAGTGTGCATAAATCTCCCTTTTATCTTTGGGATTCTTCTGCCAAGCACTGTGCTCTTTTACAGTGCTCGGCTGCTAGGCACAGCATACATTGAGGCTGTGCACTGAAGTACTAATTGCATTCAATATTTTCCAGCAAATAGAAGAGTTCATTAGTCAGAAAAATCCAAGTATTGGAGAACATGTAAAGTACCAAGGCTTAGAGGGATTGGAAATATTCAAGAAAATATGCTGTTTCAATTCAGCTGGTTTGAGTATTTGTGGCAGCTATAATGCAGTCATGATAAAGAAAAACAAATACCTAATAATAAATAAAGCAGTGCACCAATTTCATTTACTGGTGTGATGCACTTGAAATAATTGGGTTCTCAGAGAGAACAAACTAGAAACCCATTCCATCAAGTTGTGAGTCACAATGAGATACATAAGTTATGGATCTGCTCTAGGAAATTTCTGTAGTGTAGAAATATGACCTTAACTTCCAAGCTTGAGGAGTCTCCAAGTTCTGTCTCTGGAGACTTCTTCCCTTGGAACATGCAAATGTTTTTCCCTTGACCTTCATTTCCTACCATTTTCTATTTTGCTTTCACCAAGGAATATTGTTATATTCTGGTTGTACACTTTCAGGAATAAATATATTTTAAAAAATCCAGTTTGCTTTTCATTTGTGAATTGCTGTGAGCAGTGGGCTCTCCTCCATCTGGATTTCTGTCTGCTACCCCAGCTCAGGGGTGTCACTGATTGCTCTTGGCTCTCAGCAGGCAAAGGTAAGCACCTTTAAGGACCTACTTCCAGGCATCAGTACTATTGCTGCTCCATGGGGAGACCATGTCCGGGTGGGGTGGGTGGACAAGGCTCAGATCTCTTCAAGGAAATTTCAGATGCTTCCAGACCCAGCTGCTGCTCCTGGAAGAGTATCAATGGCCTTAAAAAACCAATGCACAGCACTCTGCTTTCCAGACCATCTCTGTGGGTGAAGGGTACCAAGCTCAGAACTGTTCAGGCTGGCTCAGTTTTGGGTGGGTGTTGGATCCAGGCTGCTGATATTTAATGTACAAGAGGACTTACTCAGACACAGGTTTCACAGAAAATTATTCATGAATGGGAGAGAAACAGTATATCCTAGAACTAAGAAGAGTGGCAGCACCAGTCTATCTCTCTTTGAGAATTTCGTATCCTCCTTTAGCTTTTATAGAAGGAAATTTTCATACTGCATCACATTTCAGTTTAAAAACATTGCCCTCAGAAGACCCTTTGTTCTCCTGAGATTTTCAGCAGAGAAGAGTGTGCAGATATTCTTGAGCATGGCAAGAACACTCAGATTCAAGTGCAGGTCTAGCTCATGCCTTGCTGTGGCTTTATCAGGGTTGGCTTAATGCCGAATGCCACGATGTATTATGCTGCTGTCCCCTTGAACTGACAGTAGTCATTTATGGAATGACTTCGGATTATCAACTCTTGTCATTGTGCACTTTGTGCAGTGTGTTCATCCAAGGACTCTACCTCATCAGAGACCACAATTAGCAGTGCCTTTGCCCTGCTTGATCCTGAAGAAGTGTTTTTCTCTCTGGTGGAACATCAAGAATGGCAGTGCTCAGTATGTTTGTGTATGTGTGTGTGTGATGTATAGAAGTGCCTACAGTGACTCACAGAAGGCATAAGCTGCTGAACTGACATAGCCACTGAAGCTGTCAGGATAGCCAGTGGGAGCTGGAGCTGCTTGTTCTGGCTTCTACATCGAGGAGGGCTGCAGCTGAGGCAGGTTAAAAGATCACCTTTCCACCTGTGGGGCTGTGCTGGTGTTGCATGCTGTGGACACCTTGCACTAAGAGCATAGGCAAGTACAGTTTTTATTTTCTGACACCAATTTTCCACTGCCTTTTGTTTCAGGTACCAGTTAGCTTAAACCAGAGCAGCTACTCTGCAGTCCCTGTTGAAGGTCAGTGGGGCATTTTGAGCTGGCAGTGGTTTTAAAACCAATACCTGTAATCTCCTCTTTCCTTTGCCCCTCTTCTCAGCACCAGCACGGAGTACAAAGCAGGAGGTACTATAAGGGCTTGGTGCTTTCATGCATCAGATTTTGGAGGGTGGTTTTCCTGTGAAGGCTGTCTTTTTAATATCACAGGAACTGGACACACAGGGTCATGTCATGTGGTCATGCCTCGGTGACTGGTCACACAACTTTTGATGGCTTTGGAGGCATATTAATACACCTGAAATACAGATGCTTTCCAGCCTTCATGAGCTTGGCCAGGCATCAGCTGTCTCTCCACTACTGGTGGGAGATGCTGTGTGATAAATATCACTTGAAAGCCTAAGAAGATACCCCTGCATTAACACCAGCTGTAGTGAGAGCAGGAAAGTGAGCTGGGTGACCACAGTCACACTTAATGGGATATAACCTATGAACAAATAGGTGTTTGTCACCTCATACTGTTACCGTGGCATTTGTTCAGGCTGACTTCTCTCATCTGCCATCACAGCCCAGCAGTTTTAAAGGCTGCAGTGGCCTCCTCAGTCACCAGGGCTTGGCCCCGTGTCAGGAGTTGGGGATGCTGCAGAAGTGGGAATGGCTGCCCTGGGAATTGTGTGACAACCAGTAGCCAAGCGACTGGTTGGTCTCTGGCAGATGCTGTGACAGGCAGAGGATGACTCAAGGAGTACATGTCACCCATGGGCTACTGCATGCTTGGTAAATGCTGCACATTACTTTACAGGAATTGGGGAGCGTTGTAAACAACCCACTGCAGGTTGAAGGAAAGACAAGAGCTGTTAAGAGGTTTATCCTTTGCCATACCACCATGCTGGTTGTACATCTCCTTGTGAAAGCAGGGATCTGCCCTAAAATTGTTGATGGAGTTGAACAAAGAAGAGTGGGTATCACTGGGGAAGCTGAGTGTTACATTGTGTGCAATTGGTTGTTGAGTGGTGGGAGAAGGCTCATGGTGATGATGTCTGAACATCTGAGACAGGCAGCAGGGTTTGGTTTGGTTTCTGCTTTTTTGAAGAAGCTACAGTTTGGGTTTGGATGCAGGGTTTCTAAGTGATGTTAGGGAGAGAGGAGTCTATTAGAGGCAATGGCCCATGTGGGAAAGGAAGGAAACCAGTGTTAAATCAGTACCTGGCAGAGATGCTGCACGTGGTAGTGGGGTACACCTGACAAGGGTCAGGCAGTGAAGAGGTGTCCCAAATGTTCACCTGGTGACAGCTCCCAGCTCAGCCTGTCTTTTTGAAAAAACCCATCAGAGATAAGCCTCCTTTGTGGAACTCAGAGTACTTGGCTTTTGTCTTCATATTCTGGTGATGCTTCACTGAAGACAGGCTGAGTTACTGCTGCAGTGTTTGAACTACACTCTCTGGTGATGGAGTGCTTTCAAGCGTAGCCTTAAGAGAAGCTTTTACAGGACTTCTGTGTGTGCAGGTTCTGGTAGGCCAGCATGGAGGTGTTTATAGAAGAGCACAGTTTTAACCTTTTGCTCTGATGTAACTGGTGCTTTCCAAGCATCTTGCTAGGAAAATGGAATTGGCCATAAATACTTAATTGGCTGATAACTCTGGCTCGCACTGTGTAGCTGGAAATATTCCTCCCCAAATAACTGAGCATCAATCAGCTTGCAGTCAAAACAGGAGGTTTACTTTGCAAAAGGCAAGCGTGGCATCCGCAGTCACCGCTCCTGACAACATTGTGCCTGCTGGTAAATAACGGCTGCAACCTATGTTTAAAAATAAGAGCTGCTGGGAGTAGTGATTTCCAGCCTAGAGTGTTTTGGGTTCCCTGTGGGATCCCTCCACCAGCTCCTGCTGGAGGATGAGCTGCTAGCAGTTGGTGTGAGCATGTGTGTGTGGCAGCGTGGTGCAGGCTCAGTGGGAGTTAACACATGCCTGATGGTTGAGCTCCCTCTCCTCTGACCCTCAGCCACTTGCAGTGAGAGCCTCGGGTCTTTCACCCTCACGCTTCGCCTCCTGGAGCCAACAGCTCATATGGAGCTGTCTGCCAGTACTGCTGCTCCTCAGCTGACAGCCCAAGCCCTCAGGGATGGTATCTTGCCCCTAGGCTGGGAAACCTCTCATCCTCCCAGACACTTCATACCCACCCTGTGTCACAGCCACCAGGCCATGGCCAGATCCCTGTCCCTAAGGGGTTTTGTTCTCCTGCTGCTCTGAAATGGGAGGCAGGGAAGACAAAGGTGTGGAAACTGTGTGAGCATCCAGTCTCATGTGCAAGCTCCTGGTCCAGTCTGGGGGTGCCTGTTCCAGCCCCAGCTTCTGGCTCCGATGGGATTTGTGCATACTAATCTTTGCCAGTCTCACCATCATCCCCCAGCATCCCCAGCTCTTCATGTCCCACTAAGGAGCTGTTGCAGGCAGGTACCTTTGTTGTTAACTGTGCCACCTTATTTCCCAGCGTGAATCTTAGTGTCTGCCTCCAGTCCTTCTGGTTTGCTTCCTTCTGCAGGGCTGGAGAGCCTGCTACTCACCAAGAAATAGTCCTCGTGCAGGTCCATCTAGGCAATGAACAAAGGGAGTGCCAGCACCTGTGGAAAGCAACCCCCTGTGGCTCCTGGGGGCTGAGAGGGGCAGCAGGGAGAGGGGGAGAGGCACGGCCAGCCTGGGCTGGGTGGGCAGTGGGGCCAGGAGGGAGCCTTGCTCTCTTGGTGGCTCATGCTTTGATTTAGTATGACGTACAGCTAAGAAATATTTGGGCGTGGCAGCCTGCATCAGAGACAAGCAAACAAGGGATTTACTAGAGTAGTGTCAAAGCAGGCTCTCAGTCACTACTAATGCTCTCCTTCTCCCATCTGACCTTATTAACTCAGCCTGGTTGTTTCACAGGATGCTTCCCTTGCCTTGCAGCAGCCCACAGCTGCTCTGGAGGGAACAGAGCTGCAAATCCTCTGGAAAGACCAAATGGCTCGGTGGAGCACAACCAAAATGCCAGCAGGGAGCAGGATGTGGGGGGTAAGCCAGCACAACAGGACTGTGCCTGCTCTTGGGCTTGTAAAGGAGCCACCAAACATCCTTTATGTTACAAATACAAATCCAAGGTAAAAAGCTGGTATTTTCTGCCATTTTCTGCTCAGTTGGCAAAATCTCCAGCAGCTGGGGGGTGTGTGCGTGTGTAGAATTTGCTTAATCCTGCTAGGCTGTTGTCATCCACCTGGGATTTGCAGCTTTCCTGGGCCATAAGCAAATGAGTGCTGGGGCTGTGCTGACAGCCAGGTCCCAGAAGGACGCAGGGCATGAGGGGTCTGGCCATGGAAAGGCAGCAGTCAGATGTTTTATTGGGATGCTATTGCCTTAAGATGCCCTGTTGAACCAGAGTGGCCCTGGAGCATAGTGTGGGAGCTGGAGGGTCCCCCAGCCCCCTGGTCTCCTGCTGCTGTGCCCTCCTTGTCAGGGAGGGATGAAGGGCAGGTACAAGCCTGTGTGTTTTCTGTAAGCACAAAATTTGCTGCCTCTTGTGCTGGCTCAGCCCCAGCCCTCGACAGCGTCAGGCCCTGGAATGACGTCGCTTGTCCAGGTTGCACCATTAATACCATAAAAAAGCCCACTTCTGTCACAGGCTCAGCAGGGAGTGGGAAGAAGCCTTAGACTGACTGAGCTCTGAAGCAAAGTTCATCCTGTTGTTGGCATGAGGTGGTCTGTGACTCCTGGAGAAATATTAGCCCCTGATCTAAAATGAGAGAAGAGGGTCCTACCCCAGCTGTGGGATGAGCCTCGAGGTGTGGTGTGAGGTGTGGGCGAACCACGAGCCTGTGGTGGTTCACTTTGCGTGAATGTTTCGATGCCCTGAGATGTGATATTAATTCATTAGTGTCCTCTAAGTAAATGAGTTTTCTAAATAATTTTTATAGAAGTATCTGTTTTGTTTATACTGATTAATATTAAAAATGCTAATATGTATTTTTTAATGCTAACCGCTGGCAAGGAGACCACGCTATCACCCTTGATTAATGCCAGCTTTCATGGTGCTGACATAGTGTCTTCTCTCTTCAAAAACCCCTTTTTAGAATGAAAATGCACTGTAAAGCCCCCAGCCAAGGGTCTGGGCTGCCTGGGGGATGGGGGAGATGTCCTGGCCAAGGCTATGCCCGTCCCCTTGCCTGCTGGGTGCCACCACAGGGGACAAGGCAGCATGGCCAGCCTGTGCTGTGCACGCTCATGTTCCCTATTAATCCCTGGCTCCCTGCAGATTCAGGGCATGCATTAATTTCAGGCTCTTACAGGTTTCCATTTGTATTCTCCCATTTTCATTGCTACCCTCTCAAGGCCAAGGCCAGCAGCAAAAGGCATCATAACAATAAAGCTCGATTGCAAGTTATTTGCTTGGCATCGTTGGATCTGCCAAACAGTGATATTAATTTTGTCTCTCAATGAAGGAAATATTCTGCTGATTAGCCATGGGGGCAGCATTTGTTCTAGAAAGCAGCTTTTAATAGGTCTTTATATCATGCTGTAATTCATATTGCTAAGTCAAGAAGAGCTTTTCATTGACACACTCGGGGTCTGCACCTCCAAGGCTGGACAGGGGGATGGTGGCTTGTGGCACTGAGATGAACACAAACTTGTGTTGTGGTGGAAAGTCAGGTGTCATGATTTGGACTGTAAGGGGAAGGAGGGGGCTTCAGGCTGGGAAGGGCAAGGACTACAGTGGGGAGGGACAGTGTCACCTTGAGCTGCCATCCCTGTGAGGGTGCTATGGGGATGTGCTGCTGCAGCCAGCCCAGCCCCAGGGGTGCACAGCCCTGCTGCTCCCCCAGGAGCTGCGATGGGGACAGGGACGGGCTCACCAGGCTGTGAAACTTCCCAGGGAGAAGATTGCAATGCCGTGGGGGTTGGAGAGCACGTGTTCTGCAAGAGTGCTCCACTGCCCACCAGCCATGGCCACGCTCCAACCTCTGCAGGGAGAGGGATGGGAGTGATTTATGGTCTCTGCTCAGCAGGGATTTTTCTCTCGCCTATGTTTAATTTTGTTTGGAGATGATAGTGCTTTTTAAAACAACAATCTGTCGTGCACTTGAAGAGATAACCCGGGGCGAAAGTTTCCTGGTGCTGCCCTGGCACACAATCGTGCCATGAGTATTTAATGTGGGGTGCGTGGAGCCTGCACCAGGGTGCTGATGGGGATATTCCCCCCTGTTCCAGCTGCAGCTCAGCATTTCTGCCTACGTCCATTGTTGCCACTGCTCTCACACATGAGCCCTGACTAGACGTGCACTTGGCCCTGGCTGCTCTGCCAAGGGCAGCGCTGGTGGGTCTGGAGCCCCTCTGAGCTGCCCTCCCCGTCAGCAGTGCTGTGCATTTCTTCCCTCTCTCAGCACCATTTTCCCAAGCACAGCCACGTGGCTCTCGGCTTTGAGCTCTGTTTTTCTGTCAGCAGCCCCACGGAGCACAGCAGCGCCTGTGGCAGCCCGGGGGTCCCGGTGGGCACAAGTGGGAGCCAGCTTCCGTCCGCTGGCTGCTCAGGGGGAGGCACGTGCCCTGGGCAATGCTGAGGGAGCAGATGGCATTCAATTTCTAAGGGTAAAAATGCTTTTTAAAGTATTTTTTTTCCCCCATCTATTGCTCAGAAATTGTTTGCCTTGAAAGAAATGGGTTAGAACAGAGCAAGGAACAGGGATTTTGCTGTTTTGGCTGCAGGGACTCTGTATGCTAATAAATTATCAAAAGGACCCGAGTCCCCCTAAGAGTCCTGCTGTAAAAGATGCTCCAACTGCTGCTTATCCCTTCCATTGCCACTTCTGGCTTTGGGGATGGGGCTTCTCCCTGTTTACCCATCTCAAGTAGCAATCCCAATGAGAAAAAGCGAGGAGGAGGATGTCACCAGGCTGTACTTTCTCTCCTCTCACATGTTGCTGAGGGATGGAAATTGAGGTGTGTGCTGCTGTCCTGGACCAAGGGCAATGGTATGCTCTTGAGTCAGGTGAGCTGGGCAGACCTGGGGGCTCTGCCAATGGGGCTGTGTGGCCCGGGGAGGATGGTACAGGGTGCTCCAGAGCTGCATTTACCTGCTTCATGCCCTACCAGACGGGGCCAGTGAGGAATAGGCTGCCACCAAGCCTGAATGCTGCGAGCATATCCTCTCTCCTGCCAGGGAGCATCAGCAGCAATCCTCTGGGATGAGCTAGGAGAGGTTTTGGTGACAGTGCATGGCCTGGAAGGCTTGCTGGCACACAGGACTGCTCCCACAGGACCCTCGGAGCCCCAGGCAGAAGGCTACTTTCAGGTAGGTGCTTGCTAATCCTGCAGATGGAATATTTCAGCTTTACTCAGTGGGAACATTTCAGTGAGATGTAGGCATTTTCCCCAGCTATTTCCAAAGAACTACCACAACCTAGACCTTGAGATGAATATTATATTCACAAAGTTATTGTTTCATAAAGCGTTTCTTTAATAGCATGAAGTTTTAATGCAGTTTCAAGTGTGTTTCTGTGTGGGAAGTACATATATTTAGGAATTCTTATTTGATAACTCAAGACCTGCTTATCTGATAGCTCAAGACCTTTCCCCACACACAAAATCCCCACTGTCTTGTAGAGCTCCCAGGCAGAGTCACGCATCATCACGTTCATTTGTTTTGAAGAATCTGTACAGAAAATTAGGCAGTATTAGCCTCTCTACCTGATGTACTGGTGCAGGTTCAGCTCTCTGGTTTATCACCCTCCTGAACAATCTGTATTTCATTCCTCATCTTGCCTCTTCGCTGAACTTGGAGACCTCGCGTGGCTGCCAATCAAAGGAAGAGAGAAATTAGAAATTATTTCAGATGAGGCCGGAGTATTTAATCATTTCAGTCTCCAAACTATTCAGTGAGGGGTCATCTAGTTAACATCCCCAAAATACCGTCCAGTAATATGTGATCAAATAATCAGGTGGCCTGTTTTTCAGGTTGTTTGGGGTTTTTTGTTTGTTTGTGTGGTTTTTCTGGTTTGTTTTTGTTTGGTTTTTTCTTTTCTTTTTTTTTGGATATTGCTGCTGCCTGTGGATCCCTCCCAACCTTACACTCCGTGCCATAACATGCTCCCACATGAAGGGAAAATCTGTGGCATCTTTGCCAGAGCCGTGCATCCCCAGCACCCTTCAGCTTGATAAATAAACTAATAAAGGATAAAAGGGAGTTATGGGTCTAATAAAAAGGATTATTTTTCCACAGGACAGGCCGTATGCCTTCAGCCCTGTTGCACAGGGCATCTCTGAGCCTCACTAAGTGTCAAATGAAATGGGCTAATGAAATGAATTAGGATCTTAATAGCACATTTGATTAGTGAAGCTCTCACCTCCGGGCACTCTCTCATGTGTGTTAATGGGCGCTGTGGGGGACGGTTGCCTAAATGAGTCTGTTAATGTGGATGAGCTGATGTGGGCTCCTGTCACTGTGTCGGCCACGGTTCGCCCCAGCTGCAGCCAGAGCCCCTGGCTGCCCACGGGGAAACCTGCCTGTCTGGAGTGGGAAAGTGCACTTTTGTGTGAAAAGGAGGGGGGGGAGGGAGGAAAAATACAATTTTTTTTGTCTGTCGGTGAAAAGAAAAAGACGTGTCTGTTCTTGAAGTACGTCACTCTAGGAGGGTCTGACATATTGTAATGGATGAGGATCTATGAGTAGGGCTGCTGTTCCAAAAGTATTCGTGGAGCCCTTTAAGAACGTGCTGGGATAATTCCTGCGAACTGGTGCACCACCTGTCCTTCCCCCATGGCTGGATGTCCCCGAGGGCTCAGGCACAGGGAGAAATGGCTCTGCCTTAGTGGTGGCTCCTGATGTAATTAACGATTCCTAAGGTGGCACAGGGTGAAATCGGTGTCTGCCACTCATTAAGATGATTGTGCCCAGTCAGTGCCTGCTTTGCCATCCTGGAAGGCTTGGAGGAGGAGGTGGCAGGAGCAAGAGGGCTGCAGGGAGGGAGGGAGGGAGGGAGCGCTGCTGCCCCACCTGCAGGTTGGGCAGTGGAGGGTTGGATGCATCAGAGATATGTAAACACTGCTGCACTGCATCCAGGATGCCTGAATAACTCCTTAACAAATTTTCATAATGTTTCTTATTTCAGTGTCAGGCAGTAAATAACACAGAGCCATAAACAGTCAGGATGCTGTAGGGAGCCAGGAGTTATAAATTGCTGATGCAATAAGCTATCACATATCTTAAGGAAGGGATTTAAAATATTTAAATGAATAAACATACAGAGCTGGTGTGGTTTCTTCTTGTGCGTTTTTTGTTTTGTTTGGTTTGGTTTGGTTTTTTGTTTGTTTTTTGTTTGTTTTGCTTTGGTTTTTTGGGTTTTTTTTGTGGTTTTGTTGGGGTTTTTGTTGGTTTTTTTAATTGTTTGTGGTTTTTTTGTTTTGGTTTGGTTTTGGTTTTTGTTTGTTTGTTTGTTTGTTTGTTTTTTAATCAGATGGCTCCAAGATCCAGCAGATTCAGAGAAAAGGAATCCACAGGCAGTCAGCCCTTCACATGGCTGCTGTCTGTTGAGAGCAAGAGCTTCATTGTCCTGTCCTGTGAGTTGTCTCTGACTGGGGCCTTTTTTATGGTATTTGTTATTTCAGAGCAAAATAATTGAACAGCCAACTCTTTGAGTGCCTCTCACGTCAGCCCTTGTGGCAAAGTGCCTTCTTCCTAGAGTTATTCCTTGTTCTGAAGTCTCATGAATTCTCTGAAATTATGTACTGAGGGGACAACCAGCATCTCCCAGCCCAAACACTCACTGTGCTGTAGGATGTCTCAGACTTCTCTGTGGGTTGATCAGGCATACAGCAGCCTTTCAGTACCTAAAAGGGTTATAAAAAAGAGGGAGAGGGACGTTTGTCAAGGGCATGTAGTGACAGGACAAGGGAGAGTGGATTTAAACTGAAAGAGGGCAGGGTTAGATTAGATAATAAGAAGAAATTGTTTACTGTGAGGGTATTGAGGCAGTGGCACAGATTGTCCAAAGAAGCTGTGGATGCCCCATCCCTGGAAGTGTTCAAAGCCAGGTTGATTGGGCTCTGAGCAACCTGGTCTAATGGAAGGTGTCCCTGCCACCATTCTATGATTTTCTGGTTCTGCCAGAGGCAGAAAGGGTTCTTGAACCGTCCTTATGGTAGTGGGCAAGGCAAGTGGTACATCAGCTTTCAGTCTTGCTGTTGAGATTGAGCCCTTTCTTCTTCATCTTTGGGGTTAGCATGCCACTGACAACTGTGGGTGCAAGTCCTGAAGTGTACTGTTGTTGATCCCTTTCTGAGCTGCATGGACACAGCTGCCCTGCCTGAAGTGGTTCTGTACACAAGACTGGGTATGAAAGCTGGGAAAGGTTCTCAGAGTAGGAGCATAAGAAGCAGTTACCGTGAAGGATAGGAACAAGTAGGCACTTGCCATGTGTGCAGGTTCCAACTGTGTAGCCAGAGACAGGAATGGCCACAGGGGTGGCACAAAGCATTGTGCTGGAAACTTGGGAGAGCTGCACTTTTTGGGATGATAGGATCCTCATCCTAGGACCCTTCAACTCAAAAGAGCCACAGAGAAGAAAAGGCATGTAAGGAGAAAACAAAACAAGAGAGAAAAAAGACTAGCCAGACTACCGTCAGCAGCAGCAAGTACCAAAAGATGACAAAACAGGAGTACCTGCTAAACTAGAGTCTAGGCACTACCCAGGCAGCTCAAACAGGTAAAACCCAGCTCTTAAGAAGCCCAGAAGATTAAGATTCAAAGTAAAAGTTGGCTGGAGCACAAACAGCCCCTCTGTGCCACACATCCAAGCCCAGGCAAAGGTCCCCAGCTGTCCTTTTCCAGCCCTGCTCAGAATCCCTGCAGGTGAGGGATATATTTTGGCATGTTCCTGTATGTTAAATGCAGATCTCTGGGGCCTGGAAATTGTTTCAGCAATTTGGCTCACCGTTGGTAAAGCAATCAGTCACTGGAATAACATTAGCAGTGCCTGATGTCACCACCGTTTCCATGGCAATGGGCAGATTCCTGAGGCAGACAGGAGTGTGTATATGTGTATGTGTGTGTGTGTGTGCGTGTGTGTGTGTGTGTGTGCACGGGAGCTGTGGCATGGGGTGTGCAGGAGAACAACCAGCCCTGAGTCAGAGTCCAGAGGTTTCCAAATCATTGCACCAGCAATGCCAATCCTGCCAGTGTTGCAGCACAGGGCCATCCCAAAGCAGAAGGGTTCCAGTCCCTTTGCCTTTGTCCCCAGCTGGCTGCTGAATGGTGCATGAGAAAACTATGCCAGGAAGGGGAATAAATCCAGAGCAGTGATGTGTCCCATGGAAAGGGGGCATCTCCCAGGGGTAAATGACTGAAGGAGGGATACCCTGTGCTCTGCAGTAGCGGTCTGAGAGCAGAGGGAAGTGACAGGCTGCTTGTTAATGACAAATGTCATTAGAAATGATGTGAAATACAAGGTCAGGTGAGTTATGGCCTAACTTGTATCATATTTTAGCATGTCAGCTCTATTAGAACATTTATACTGCTTTTCTCCCTAAGTGCTAGCATAGCACTGAAGTGACACCATGCTGTCCAGAGCTCGCAAGACTCCAGGTGTCCCCTGGGTCCCTGAGAACCTGCTGGGATGGGAGGTGAGACAGGTTGAGCCTGAGGACACAGGAACAGCACCAAAAGCCCTGATTGGGAGCTGAGAGTGAGGAAAGTAGCATTGCTGCACCTCTGCTTCATAGAGAAGGTCTGCCTGGTCTCTCTCTTTCCTAAATTAACTCCCTGGTGAAGCTGGAAGAGAACCTCTGCCCAGCCTGGTCAGTTCCTGGCCCCTGGCTCCAGCCTGCATTAGGAGTCTGGGAAATCTGTGAGAGCTTGTTTGCATCCATCCTTCCCAGCCAGGTATGACAGGCAGGGCAGACACTTTTCCACTGCCTGAGCATTCAGATCTAATCCATGTTGAGGGCAAACTTCGTGAGCTGGTGGAGAGCATCCGCTGGCGAGGTACAATGACTGGGAGGGAGATAATGCAATTGCTTCATTTGGAGCAATTAGAGCGAAGCAAAACCATGTTTTTATAAAGGAACTCAATATTGGTAAGTGATGCATGGCTGCTTTTTGTTAGCACAGGGTTGAAAAGCAATTTTCCTGCGCATTAGGGGCAGCGCAGAGGGCTGACTTGTTTGCAGTGTGGGCTGTGGTGGGAATTTTCAGTCTGCATTGGAATGAGCTGCTCCATTTGAATGAGCTGCCCAGGGAGGTTGTGGAATCTCTCTCTCTGGAGACATTAAAAAATCACCTGGACACGTTCCTGTGTAACCTGCTCTAGGTGACCCTGCCTTGTCAGGGGGGTTGGACAAAATGATTTTCAGAGCTCCCTTCCAACCCTAACAATTCTGTGATTCTGTTTTCTGGTGAATTTAGAAACAGGCTGTGGGCAGGAAGAGGGGACAGTGGGCACCTCCCAGAGATTACCAGGCTCTCAGTGGCACTTGTCATGGTTCGGGTCACAGCAGTCCTGCCTGAGCAGCATTTGTGCCATCGGGTTTAGGACCATCCTGTCCTCCTGGGACAACTCCTAGCCTAGAAACTGCTGCCAGGGACAGATGCAAGGGACACTGGTGGCTGCTGGGATGCATCACTGGATGCTGAGGGACATCACAGCATGTTATTCAAGTCAGCTCTTGGAATAAAGGCTGTAAGGAAAGCTGGAATTTAATCCCATTGATCCAGCCTCAGGATCAAGGCTTGGAGAAGACAGCATGATGTAGTCAATCTGCAGATCAGGAGATAGCAGCAAGAACAAAGGAGCATGAAAGCAATGCCTTTTCCTCTGGCACTCAGAGATGGTGCCAAGGAAATTTAGGAAATTGATACCTGACAGATGCCTTTTATATGGCAAGGGTTCCATGCAGGAGTCAGAGAGGATTTAAGCTGTTGCCAGAACAGAACCTGATAGCCTGAGGTGTTTCTATACCTGTAGAGAAGATAACAATAATGATAACAACAACATAAGGAACAAGGTAATTAATGCTCTAAATGGACTGCAAGGTCAATCCTATAATTTGTGTGGGAGGTGCAGGGGTGGTTTGTACCCAGTAAGGTCACAGCCACATCCAACTGCCTGCAAAGCCATTGCCTCCTTCCTCTGCCCACATCCCTCAAGTGCAGCTGATGTGGTGCCAGGCACAGTGGTGTCAGCTGTACCCCTAAATCTGTGCTGGGGCACAGATATGTGATTAAGCCCCTGCCTTGGAGAGCTGGAGCTGCTGTGGCCAGAGGCCTGGTGAACTTGTTTGGTGGGGCTGAGCCATGTGACAGTGGATGCCCTTCCACAAGCACATGCTGAGTTGTTTTCCAAAGGTGTTTGTGTTTGTAGCTGACACTGGCTTCTCCATTGGGAAAATGAGGTGAACGTCTGGAGAGCATCGATTTCGAAGGAGGGAGGCAATTGCACAGTGAGATCATTAGTTGGAAAGGAAAATGGGAAGCAAAGTGTTTCCATTTTGGGGCTCTTTCTGTGCTAGCTGTGGGCTGTGGGTCCCCTGTGTGGGACAGCAGCTTTGTCTGAAAACGCTGGTGCCTCTGTGGTGCCTCTACAGCACAGCACGGCTCAGCTCAGCATGACTCGTCTCAGCTCTGTGCCGGGAAAGTTTGGTGCTGATTTGGATCAGGAACAAGGGTCCCTGTCCCACCAGCTGTGCACAAAGGGACATGGATCTGGTCTGAGCTCAGGGCAACCCATGGATGCCTGGGAAGTCACACAGTCCTTGGTCATGGTGGGCAGAGTGGGCATGGTGCCAGGCACCAGGGAGAGGCTGAATGTCTCTGGGACAGCAGCATCTTGTGATATTGATCCAGCCTCTCCTGCTCTCATCCCAGAATGCCTTCACTGACAGCCGTGGTTTAAAAGTCACGGGCTTCGAGATTAATTGGGCTGTCAATTCTTTTTTTCAGCAAATGAACTATCCAGAGAGTCTTTTCCAAGGTCCTATTTTCAGTGGGCTGAAATGTCATTTCAACATTTGGGGAGAAATATAGGTGGGAGCTTTGTGAAACAATTTATATCCTACTTGCTCTGTTCTAAAGCTGAAGTTAATTGGAGCAAGCCTTTATGGCCAAGGAACCAATGTGTTTGATTGATTTGAATTACTTCATGGCTGTGGGGTGGGCCAAATACTAATCAATGCATGAGTTCTCATGTGGGATCAAGGAAAGGGTGAGACCTTCCATATGGAAGGAGAAATGGGTTCTTTGGTGTCTAATATGCTTTAAATTTGGGTCAAAATTTTTCCTGCCTATGGGGTCTAAATATACCAACCAATACTTCCTTCATAAGACTGCTGTTGTTCACCCCATAATGTGCTTCTGCCCACCCAGGACCTCAGCAGTGTTTGGTGGGGTGTGAGGGTCAGTGGGCTGGGGAGCAGTCTGTGCTGAATTGGGGGTTCTGACTCCTTTCCCATCACTGCCACAGCATCTGCCTGCCTTCATCAGTACCTGAGCCCAGAAGTCACCATGGCTCATCACATTCAGTCTCTTAATAACTAACTAGAGATTAAGTTTTATTAGCTTAAATGCAGATGCATTTTCAACAGCCCACTAACCTTTCCTTCTTGAATCTTTGCTTATGTCTTAAAAATCCACTTTCAGTATAAGACTGTCAGATTAAATCCTTTTTAAATATCCTTTTCTCTGGTGAGGCAGCAAGATTTCCCAGGCAGCCCTGAAACTTGCAGATAAGATTTTACTGAAATAAGACATCCAGATGAAATGAAATCTCTATTTAAAGCAGCCTTTTGGGGAGTATCCCACTTTGTCCATGTTTTTCTATAACTTTTAAGCATCAGTTTCTTCACAGGACAGCTCATTTAAATTTGGCTGGAAAAAATCAAAGCTTGTTTTGCTTCACAGGTGAGAGTCCTCAGCCCTGGTTTTAAGGTGGGCTGTGAATCTGGTGGGTCTCTGACAGCCATCCCTTATGGTGTGGAAGCTTCATTCCTGTCACACATCTTCAAAGGGCTCTGCTGGAGTCTCCTGGGCTTTTCCTTGTGGGTGAAGACCTCAAGGAGCCTCAAGAGGTTCTACCAGCAACCTCTTTTGGTGAACGAGCTCATGCTGGTCACCACCAACTTCTTCCCCATCCCCATCAGGTAAGGCACACTGGTCCTCCTTTTTTAACACCATGCAACATATCCCATTAATATTAAAGTCTGGAGCACATGTTTTTATCCTGAGCTCTAGGACTGATGGTTGATGGAACCATCCATGAGCATATGGGTGGGACTGCACAGAGGGTGGTGGCGCAGCTAGGGGAGGTTGCTCTCACAAGCACAGGAATGGGAGCAAGTGAGTCAGGCTGTGCTGTGCTGTGGTGATGAGAGAAGAGAGACCTGTACACCAACAGGCTTTCCCCTCTCCCTTGCTCATGCTGTGTGCCCTGCAGAGTGGCAGGGAGAGGGCAGAGCCAGCAAGGTGTGGGGGTCTCTGTGTCCCAGGTGGGCTCAGGCCATGGGACATAAGCAACAGAAAACCACAGACACAACCAGCTGCAAACAGGACTCACAGTTGGTGGAATGTGAGCTGGGAGTCCTGCTCCAAGGAGAGGTAAGTTTGCTTTTGTGTGTGCCTTTTATTTATTTATTTTAAAATTAATTTTCTGTCCAAATAAGTGTGGAGCTACCTGCTTCTGGGTCACTAAAAATAGCTGTAAACACAATGCTAAGGAAGCACTGAGCAGGTATGTGGCTAAATGCCTGTATTTCAGGACAGCTTTGCCATTTAGAGATGCACACCACGATTAGATTAAAGGCTTAATGGCTGCAATTAAACTTCCTGCAGGAATGATTTCCTTGCTGAGCTTTACTCGACAGCAAACTCTGCGGTGGCAGCATTTCTACAGCAGTAAGGAGGTGTAGAGGCAAAGCCCAGCATGAGCCCAGCCAGAGGTGCAACCTCTTGCCTCTTGGCCAGCTCTCAGGTTAAATAAAAACCCTCTGCAGCCATTTCAATAGCATTTCTGATGCATCAGATACTTCGCAGAATGGGTGTAATAAGGTATGAGGAAAGTCAGTGGGTAGGTGTCAGGGTGCTATTGGGCAGCGCTCAGCTTGGGAACAATCCACCCACTTCCAGCAGTGCTGAGGAAAATCGCTTGAAATGAGCACACAGTTCAGCTCGGAAACAGAGAGAAAGTGCCTGACAGGCATGGGGCAGGCAGCAGGCATTCAGTGTTGGAGATTCAGAGGTACCACACTCTCTGTGCAGCAGCCCAGCCAATGCATGGGGTGAGGAGGGTCCCCACTGTTCCCCATGGGGCCTCACACCCACATGCAGAGGCAGGAGCCTGCCCTGCCTCTGCTTTCCTGGGCATCAGACATCCAAAGGCACCTGGGTTTTACAGCCTGCATTTCAGGGGTGAAGAGCAGCCACCCCTGGGGCAACAGAGACTTCACAGCAGTGGCTCCTTGAACTCAGCCTGTGCAGCAAGTCTTACATTCCAATTAGTCCTCATTCCTGGGGACACAAAGACAAGAAACAGGCTCTTCAAAACTATAGAAGTGAGCCAAAAAAGGTTTATTTAACAAACCACATTCACCAGCAGAGAGGAAATACTCTGAGGTGTTGCACACAGAGCTGCAGCAAGAGCCTACAGCCCCATGCACCCTCAAAACATAGTCCTAGCGAGCACAAAATTGCTGGTTTGACTTTTATTTCAGCCCCTTCAGCAGACTGCTGCTGCCCTGTTCAATAGGAAGTGTTTTGCCTTCTGACATTAGGGCAGCTGAGAGATGCCCAGCCTAGGGGTGAAATGAGTCTCAGATGTTCATGCTGGTCCTGGTGCTTGCTCTTGCAGGATGTGTCTTCTTTATGTGTAGAGCTGCTCTGATGAGTCTGGGGACATTCACGGTGTGTTTGCATCATCACCTGGGTTTGCCCTCACCTGGGCCAGGATTTTGCTCAGACTGTGCCATGGTGTGCAGCCCCCCAGGAACAGCCACACAGAACAGGGCACACAGAAGCCAAGCTGAGTTAGCCCTTCTAAGACTAAAGCCAACTCTCTTTATTAAATGGAAAGGCAAAAAACCCACACACACACACACAAAAAAAAAAAAAAAGGAGGATTCAGCTAATCAGGCAAGAACAAACCTCTCCTTGGCCCTTGTGCTGGACATCACAGGTCCCACGGGGCAGTCACTGGGAATATCTTTGCTCAGCCAGAAAGGCATGGCCATGTCCAAGGGGGAGCAGGAGAGCTGATGAGTCTAATTAACAAGCTGGTTTTGGGTAGAGAAACGCAGCAAAGAAAGCAAAAGCCATATTTCTGCTCACCGTTATAAACAGGGCTGCTGACAGTGAGCTCTGTTGTAAAGCACTTTGCTGTCTGAGGATGAAAATTGCTAGATGAAAGCTTTGTATATTATTTTTGCTACAAGTACAACTGTTATCATTTAAAGTGATCTTTAGTGCCTGCTTTTGACATCTTCTTTTCAACCTTGCAGACTTATTTTCATTGGCTTGAAGAGTAAATCTGGCCATTTCCGAGATGAAACAATTTTCTGCTAGAAATTGCAGCAAGGTCAAAATTAAGGCTAATACAATATTGTTTGGAACCCTTGTATGAAATGGTGTTCAGATGGAAACAAACGTAACAAGGGCCCAAGAAAACAGACAAAAGTTACAGCACCAAAACACTATATTTTTTCATTACAACAGCAATGCTCCCTTTGAGCTGGCCATTAATTTAAAAGTCTTTAAAAAGAGGAAGTACAAACAAGTTAAAAAAAAAAGGATCAATAAAAGCAAAGGAATGAAAAGCAGTGAAACCAGGCTCGTATGAAGGTTAATGCCCAGCTCTCAATAATTACACATTTACTGCAGTGGCACTGTCAGAGTTCAGGAAAACAAAGGCCACATCATGGCTTCTCTCCTTGGAATCACAACGGAAAGATCTGAACCAAAAGTAAAACATGATTAAGTTGTTCTGGTCCAATGGCAGAGGAGGCAACCTGAGAGGTGACCGTGCTCAGCAGTTAGGAGGGGGTGTGCTCAGCTGTGCTGGTGGCTTTCTTGGGATAGGCAGCAGATCTGCTTTTTGATGGTTAGATGAACCTGAAAATCAGGGCAGAGGGTGTCTGTGGTGCTTTCTGCCAGAAGGTTTCCATGTGGGAAAGAAAGGGTAGTGAGATGCAGTGCAGTCATTTATCACAACACTGGTTTTTCTCGGGGGAGCAAAACTGTCTGAAGAAGGGTGGGTGAGCAGTGATGCTCCAGAAACAGCAAATCCTCAGCAAGTCCTGCCTCTCTAGGCAAGGATGCTGCTCCTCAGATGAATCAGCTGGCATTTCCCCAGCAAAATGTTGCCTATTACACCCAGGACCTGAAAGCTGCCTTCATGTGCCCCTGAAGCAGAAGCTGAGCTTGGATCCAGCAAGTCAGTATCAGGACCATGCCCTAAGAGGCTGGCATAAGCTTCTCAGCTGCCAGCTGGACATGCTGCTTTTCACCCACTCCCATCCAGTCTGGGCAGTGGTGGGCACACAGTGCCTCTCATCACCAACGTGGGAGATCAGCCCTGCAAAACACAGGGGGAGCAGGAGGCAGAAGGAGGGTGGCATCACTGTGGCTCAGGTACAGTATCCATGGACACCCCTCGATGGTGTCCACAGCCCCACAGTTTCCATCTGTTTTCATGCACTCCAGGTAGGGGAAGGTGGTTCTGGTCTGGTTCAGACGCTAACCACAGGGCAGGAGTGGCCCAGGCAGTGCTGCAGGCTCCAGAGAGGCAGCTAGGTAGGTCAGCCAATTTTAAATATGACTCTTTGGTGAAAATAGAAGAGAGAGCATCCATCACCTTCAGCTGGTATAAATGCATGCCCTCTTTCTTTCAATCACACCTGCCTGCCTTTTCCAAACTGTGAGCCTTTCCTGCCCACAGGAGGATCCACTGTCTCTTTTCTCACTCTGTTTAAATTCTCCTTGGAACACTGGCATCTATACCAATGTTGAAAATTTTCTTATCACTTTGCTTCTTATTCCAGTACCCTGTGCTTCTCATGGCATTTTCTTCAGACAGCTTTCCCTTCCTTGTTTCCCAGCTATTGTTTTCTTATTTCTAACAGCTGTCAGGCTAATTTCTAAAGTATTTCCTTCACTGTTTCTACAACACCTCTTAAAGAGCTCTTTCACTTTCTGCTTACAGCCATTTAGTTATTGTTTTTTTTCCACCCAGTCAGTTTTGCTGGTAATTTCCCCTGATTTAACTCAGCATTTTTGAAGCATCGAGTGGCTGTATTGCTGTCTGGGGCTGCCCTCTGCTCCTACTGACTATAATCGGACCACAGTCAGTACTTCCCAAGCAATTACCACTTCTTTAGCAATTAAATCAGTGCAGCAATAGAGCATCCTCTTGCATCTAGCTTCACTGTTCCTATATCAGGAAATGTCCATGTGAACCCTTTGGAAACTCTCCTGACACTTGCCCTGGTCACACACCCCCCCAGTAGGGGTTTCTCCACAGCATCACCATCCAGACTGTGTTGAAGGGAGGCTGCTGGGACCTGTCACCAATTTCTGCTTTAGTGCAGCAGACTTTTTTTTCCTCTTTCATTTTTTTTTTTAATATGCAACAAGAAAAAACCACCAGAAATTGCAAATTGCCTGATGAAGCCACCTGAATGAATTATCAAAAGGTTTTTATTAAAACGCCCTTCTTCAAGGGTGCCCTCAGTACAGAGTCCTTGAAGCTTCCAGGCACATCTAATGCCAACTGCACCGTCCTCATGACATTAGCCTGTAACACAGCAGGAGCAGGAAATATGTCCCAGGTGCTATATAATTCTCCCACAACTATAAAACAAGTGGCTGGGCCCATTTTCCCGTTTATTCTAGTTCAGATGCATCTGATCAGGTGCAATCTGATGCAATTCTGTCCCCATACTGCACAGAATGGCTGTTAAGTGTTTTTGCTTCAAGACTGTAAGAAGAATGATTTATAGCCCAGGGATTTAGTGACATCTTTTTCTTGTTAAATCATCTCTTTCTCAACCAAGGTGTAGGACTCGGTGTCTTTCCAACAAGAAAAAAAGAATTAGCTTTTTGTCTTTCTTTTTTTCCAGTGGCATCTTACAAGGTTCCTTTTTCTGTTGCATCTTCAGCACAGATTTTGGCTGCGCTGAACAGTCCAGGGAGACCTGCTTCTCAGAGCTGAGGGGTAAAGAAAGCCTGGGCCCTTCAGATGACTTTTCCCTTCCAATGTTCTTAGCTCCCTTCTAGGCTGAGGATTGGCGGGGGAGGGCCTAAATTACCTTGTTTTTTACAGCATCTCTTCTCCTTTCATGGTGTCTGCCTTGCCCAGGAAGGGAGCTGCAGTGGCCAGACCCAGCAGCTCATGTGGAAACATGTCAGCATCGGGGCACGGCTGCTGGGAGTCACCTGCAATCAATCCTGTCTGCAGCCCCCCAAGAGGTGAACTGAACCCTCGCTGTCTCGACTCTGCTTGTGGCAGATGCCTGGGCAGAAGGAGCTCCAACCTCAGTCCTGCGCTCTTTATAGTTGGAGAGGTCTTAGCTGGTCCCAGGGTTGCTCCCCTGGTGTGTAATGAGCTGAGAATGAGCTGAGACTGTCACCAGCCTCTGCAGTCCTTCCCTGCTCTTTCCCTGCAAAGTGCTTTGCACACAAAAAAAAGCTTTGCAGAAAAAAAAAAACCTCCATAAAATAAACTCAGCTTTACCTTTCTCTCCCAAGCAGCCTTTTGTGCCAAGAACAATAATAATAATGTTTGGTTTTTTTTTTCCTGGGACAGACTTTCTACCTTGCCCTGGTTCCAGTCCCAGACCAGACGGTTTTAGCCCCGACGTGTTGCCACAGTTCCCCTTGTCCTGCCACCTATTTGTGCCCTATGGTGGAGTTGTGGGAGCAGCTGTGATGCCTGTGGAGATTTTGGAGGTTACAGCCACTTTTCTCCGTGCTGTGATGGCCAAGACCATTGCCGTCATATTTTACGCACGGCTCAGTCTGTATTTGCTGGGGTTTGTGTTATATATTTTCATTACTGGAAAGAGCTGAGGGCTAAGGATACTTAAACTGTAATAAATACATAAATTGTTGCTGAAGACTCCCAAACACCCTGATGGAGGCCTGGCGAAGAAACAATTACCTTACAGTGTAATTGAAGCCCTTGGAGAGGTCACTTTATTTCCATAGCCCTTAATTTTTTATGACGAATGGTTTCTAATATGCGCCTGACAAAGATGCTCATATAGTGTTGCTAAGTGAGAATAAGAGAAGAGAGAGGGAATGTGATTACGGGGCTGCAGAGGGTGACGCGCTGTCTTTCACAGCACTGCTGCCAGTGCCCCCTGTGCCAAATGCACAGTGGGGCTGAAGTGGGCGAGGGGCAGTCTGGCTATGGGGGGGCCAAAAGGATGCCAGCAGCATGATTACACCCTGTACATCCAATTTTGGGGACCCTTAGTCTTCCCTCCTGGCCTGCCAGGGCTGCTAGGAGGAACAGGCACACCCACTGCAGTGGGCTGGTTGCCCCCAGAGACACCAGTGGGTGCCGTGGGTGGCTGTGGGGTGGCTGCCAGGCAGTGGTCCAAACAGTCCCTTGAAAGACAATGACAGACTCATAGAACAGTTTGGGTTGGAAGGGACCTTAAAGATCATCTAGTTCCCACACCCTTGCCGGGGAGGGACACCTCCCACACAGATGAGGTTGTTCAAAGCCCCACCCGGCCTCAAACACTTCCAGGGATGGGGCAACCACAGCTTCTCTTGGCAACCTGTGCCAGTGCTTCACTAACCTCACAATCAAGAATTTCTTCTGTATATTTAATCTAAATGTCCCCTGGTTCAGTTTGAACTCATCACTCCTTGTCCTGTCACTATAGTTCCTGATGAAGAGTCCCTCTTTGGCTTCCTTGCAGGCCCCCTTCAGGTACCAGAAAGCTGCTATGAGGTCTCCACCTTCTCTTTGCATATCTTCCAGACAACTAATTAGTACAATCTGGAACTTGTTTGTTGCTAATTTGTGAAGGGAGAGAGGGAGGGGAAGAAGAAAAGCAAGTGGTAGCTGAGTCAGGGGACAAATGTGCCCCAGGCTTACAGACAGTGCAGTGCTGTCCCATAGGGCCAAGTGATGGAACCTTTCTTTTTGGTGGAGAGAAAGCTGCTGGAAGAGATTTGCACCTCTAGTAGGTGGGCAGAGAGCCCCTTTGCTGCCTGTGCCCTGGCGGAGGGCGATGCTTCGGGGGCTCTCAGTGAATCCTGGCAGGCACATGGTGGGTCAGAGGAAACCTTGATGCTTGCAAATGCAGAAGCTGCTTTTGCTGTGGTGCTTTATCTGGTGCATTAACTCCTTGGGACTACAAGTTATTTAGCTTTGAAATGGAGCTGGGAGTCCAGATGAAAGGGACTGACAGCTCAATTTTTCAGAAATTTATTGTCCCCAGTATTAATTATATGATCAGCTTTGGCTGCAGGCTTTTATCTTTGCCTGCCACTCATTTTGCTGTAAATCTCTGTCCAGGAGTTTTGACTCATGGGGTACCATATAATTTGGTTCTGTATATTCATTAGTACTTTCTGATATCACAGTAAAACCTTTTTGCATAAAAGTGGCTATTCATTTTCCTGCAGTAAGTGTAAAAGACAACCAATGTTACCCATAAAAATAGCAGTTTATTCCAGCAGCAAGTGTCTCCATGGGAAGCAAAAGGATCATTGCCAGGCCAGCTGCCTTGTGTGCTTAGCTACTACCCACTTGTAAGGAAAAAGTGAAGCCTTTAATGAGTACTGGTCTGTACTTCTGCAAAGGGGATGGCTGGTGCAGGCTGTGAGATCACCCTGGGGACCTGCCAGTCCCCATCCCTGAGGACCCTGGTCAGGAGCAGTGGCCTGTCAGAAAAAGGAAACACAGGAGCTGAAATCCTCTCAAGCCCATGGAAAAAGATGTATTTTGTTTGTTCTTCCCCTCTCCAGCCTTGATAAACACAGGGCAGTGCGTCTTCAGGCTTTTCATTGCATTGTTTGTTGGCGTCTGCCCCACCACAACAAGCACTTTCCATTTTATCCCACCCAATAAATGACAGACTCTATTACTGGGCTCATTACTGAGGCAATTGGCTGATATTCTCCAGTGTGGCTGTGCTCCTCCTTAGGCAGCACCATGGATGCGGTCAGTGCGGGGTCCTGGCAGCTCCCGGGATGTGGGCAGCCTCCCTGCTCCCCAGCCACAATTAGGCATTCAGAGAAGGTTCCTATCAGAGGATGTAATTCCATTCCCACACATTCCCCAGAGAAATGAGAGTTAAACAATGAAAAGATTGATTTTCCAATGAATGCCAATTTGTTTTCTAACTGGAATATCAAATTACAGAGAGCTGGGAGGAGGGGAGCACGGCACAGTGCAAGAGGGGACTTCTTTAAAATGGGCAAACAATTAATTCCCAGGTTCATTACAACGATTTTAAGCGAGGGTACATGAAACAGTAAATGCATTTAATTTGGAGCCTAGCATTTCCCCTGATGAGTGGGGAGTTACAATATGCTCTTGCCATTGGCGAAGCTTCCTTTCCACCACAAAATTTAATTATGTCTTCATTACTTCAGGAAATTGATGGGAGACTGACGTGAGGCTGGAAACTTCACAGGACGCTCCCTGAGTTGCCTCCTCCATCATGCCACAAGGGCTGTTGAAACAGAACTGAATGAAACTTCATGTCCCAGGTATGTGATTGGGATGCCTCACATCCCCTCGGTGCATGTCCCTGTCTGCAGGAGAAGCTTACCCTCACTCCTCTGGGTGTCTGTGGCCTCTCTGCAGGGATGGAGACCCTGGCCTGACCAGGGCTGGATAGAACAGATAAAACAGCACAGTCTCCGAGAGGGCTGCTCCAGAGACCTTGCACATCCCAGGCATGACAAGAAGATCAGGTACAAACAAAGCACTTCAGACCGAGCTGATGTGACAGGCTTAGAGGGTGATGCTGAGTAGGGATCATCATGGCACTAGCCATCCCCCAAAACCTCACCCTGCCAATGGCTGGTGAGGATCCAGCTGCCAGTGACTGCTTCCAGAGCAGCCAGCATCAGAAGGGACACTGACCACTTGGCACCAGTCAGCAGAGACAGGTTTTGTCCCAGGAAGGGAAAGGAGAGCAGAGTCCCTGGGCTCAAGTGCTGATTAACAGGTTTCAAGTGCATGCGACTGCTGTATCCCCTCCACAAAGCCCTGGCACTGCCTCCAGCACTCTTGAGGTGCTTCCCCTGGAAAGTCAGCTGCAGACAGAGCTGTCAGCAGTGCCGATGCGATAACAGCTTTTGTTGGCAGTGCTGGTAAACAAGTGCCTTGGAAACTTCAGCTGAAAATAGAGTTGTGGCTGTCTCCTGCTCTCCTAAGGAGAATGGAACATTTCCCCCCGCCCAGGCACTTTTTCCAAAAAGTCCCCAGATAGCTCAGTCTGCCAGTGAAAATGCAGCAGCGATCTGGTCCAGATGGAGCTGATGGTGTGGAGCCTCCCCTGGGTCCTCCTGTGCTCCCCAGCCAGCACCAGTATGCAAGGCAGACCTCAGCTGAGCTTGTGATTACCTGCCCATGTCTTTTAAGACAGATGATCCATTTTATGGGCTGCCATAAAAGGACAAGGAAACTCACACAATTCAGGCAAAACTGCCATTTGCCTGAAATGATCCTTTCTTCACTCAGTGACAGGGACCCACGTGGAGCCCATTAGCAGCACTCCTTGGAGACCCCGGGGATGCTGGGGAAGCTGCCAAAGCACACAGCCCACTACGAGGGAGCTGCTGGGAGAGGTGGCAGCTCGCCCGGCACACGCAGTTTCCCAGGTATGATGAAGAATCACTGGCAGTGTGGCTGCTCCCAGGAATACCCGGGCACTGCAAGACCCTTTGGACAAGGTTTGACTCCTTACAAACAGATCCATGTCCTGCACACTGACCCTCTGGCTTCCAAACTGCTCCCTCAGTTAAAATGTATTGTAGTTGCTTACAGTAAGAGGAAAGAAGCACAGTAATTTGGGTGATTGGGTTTGGGGAAAAGGGATTTTCTATATTATTTATTTTACTGCAAAGTGAATGGTTAAATTGCCCCTGAGGCACTTGCTTTTACCAAAATTTGCTTTTACCTTCCAACACTACAGGTGTGTTGAAACCCTCAAATTTGTGACCAGCAAGATACGATTCAGCAAGAACATTAAAGCACGTTTTAGGTATGAAATTAACGGTGTGTAATTAGAATAGCAATAATGAGAAGTTATTTAATAATTCATTTCTTCTCATGAATTATTTGGTGTGTTCTTAACTTCATGACCGATGTGTTATTTGGCAAAGAACACCTCTGTAGCCCTCTCCGGACATCCTCTGGGTGCTGCTCATGCTGGAGCCACCACCCCTGAGGGCCAGAGGGTTAGCACCATGGAGCTCTGAGCTGGATCCTCAAGTGCATCCCCAAATGCAAAACCTTTCAACTACAGAAAATCTCGTTTCAGGCAATATTGCAGCCACAAGATACTTCTGCTTCTGTGGAGGGAGGAGAGACCTGTCATGCACTTGCTCGTGTTTATGGTTTGAGCCTGTTTGCTCTTGTTAACTCTAAGTTACTAAATTTATAAAGAAGCATGTAAATCAGCCTTGGCCCTTCACAGGGCATGAGATGTTATCTGCAGGCTGGGTTATTCACAGAGGGCCTGAGCTCAGCTCTCAGGATAAATGAGTTTTGGCTGCAGATGCAGAGCCATCTGTCCTGCCAAGCTCAAAACCCAGGGGAAGCATCATCCTAGGGACTTGTGGATGCTTCCTGCTGATGCCAGTCATCACCCTGCCCACAGCCTGGTCTTGTCTGCCTTCCCTGCCAGCCCTACAAGGTACCTGGGCTCTACTGGGCACCACAATCCTCTGGGCTTTCCAGGCCTATCAGCCCCATTGCCTTTGGCAGGGTCAGTGAGA
This sequence comes from Corapipo altera, assembly GCF_003945725.1. NCBI lineage: Eukaryota > Metazoa > Chordata > Aves > Passeriformes > Pipridae > Corapipo > Corapipo altera. The sequence continues at coordinate 3,850,909 of NW_020884927.1, forward strand.
TGCTGACACTAGCAGGACTGCATTTCTCACTGTGGTGTTTTGCCTAGCCTGGTTAGAGACCCGTGTCAAGGCTCATCTTCTCTGAAGCAGAGCAGCTTCTCCTGTGGGGTTTGAGCACACCGTTAAATTCATCACCCATTACCAACTCTATAACACCAGCCCTATTGCTCTGGCAGGCTCTGGCTGGCCACATCTGCTCCCCTCACCGTTCAGATAGACGGCTCAACAGATTTTGCCTCCATCAGGAACCCTGAGCCCCAGAGTGCCACAGGCCAGTGGAATTACTGCTTGGCACAACTGACTCTGATGCCCCTTGCCAGAGGGCACCATGACTGTCATTGTGGGCAGGCATCACTCACCCCACCTGCTTTTCCCATTTGCTCTGTGCACACAGCCTTTCCATGCAGGCTGAACCTCATATCCAGGCTCTTGGTACCTAGGGATGGTTCAAACCACTGAGACATTGAAGGTATGTCACTGATGTGTGTTGATATCCAGCCGAGAGTGGGGTTTACTCCATTGGCATCTTCATCACACGTGTTAGAAGGAGCTTACAGACATGACCCTCCTGCAGGACACTGATCCCTGGCCTTTCCTGCTGCTGAAGTAGCCAGGGAGTATGCCTGTCACAGCTATACCTGCCTGAAGATCCAACCTGGCAGAAGGAGCTCAGTGCTTCAATCACAAATGACTTTAAATTCATAGCTTTTTTTTCCCCCTTCTTGTGTGCTCTTTATTGAGCAAACCCCCCATGGTTTTTCATTGCATAAATCTGTTGACACAAAGCAATCAACATGCTTCAGCCCTTGTCCTGCCTGGCTGGACCCTGTGGAGAAGATGGGTTTGGAGCATGGAAATGCTCTTCTGGCTCCCAGTGGGATGGCCAGCATGGCACAGTCTATGGCTGCTGAAAATGCACAACTGCAAGGTTCCTATGATGTCCCAAGTGGTTTTTCTATTTCACATAGACATGACTAACTTGCAAAGCATGCCAAAATAGGCTCAATTTGTTCCTGGAGTTCTCATTTGGGTGTCTCTCCATTTTCTGAGTTTTTACAGGGACTGCAGAGGGACCATTCACCTCCTGGCTCAGCAAAATGAATTGTGTTCGACATTTACACTGTTATTATTTCTGCCCATTACATTTTCTTTTTCAGACATGTTTTAATTAAGTGAATTTTCCTTTAATTTTGTCTTTTTTTGGCTGATCAAGAACAGCATTGAAAATCACAATTAAACCCAAAAGAGAAAGGTCATTCATTAAAGCAATAATTTTATTTTTTCCACCTTCTTTCCCACTGGCAAGGATTCAAGCAACCACCCACAGCCTGGTTTCAGTTTGAATTTAACAAAGTGCCAGTGAAGTGCCTCCTCCTCCCAGTGAAGGACTGCTCCTGCTGCTCTAGCAGGAATCCATGCAATTTATCACTGCAAACACGATGCCGCCAAGGTGGGATGCTGCTTCTGGGGTGGGCACGTGGTCCCAGGTGGGCATCTTGGAGCTGCCACAGCAAACTTCAACTCTTGCCATATTTTGTTTCATTTTCTGACACAGCCTTGGCACATAGTACCTGGCAGTAATCCCCTATATACCAACAGAAGGACTGATTTTTGATATTCAGCAGTACATCTCCTCCCAACCTCTCCCAAGGGGGTGCAAATGGCAGTGTATCCTGTGAGAGCAAAGGCAGTGGCTAAACCCACTACATGTGCAATTAGCTCTTCTCCTGTCAGCCCTTTCTCAGCACTCACTGCTGTGCCCAGCTTGTCCTGCCCCCCCTCTTTTCGACTCTGCTATCCAATTTCTTTCCTTCAGGACTGCCTCCCAGCAGTGTCCTTGACAATGGCTCTCCAGGCTGGCATGGCTCCTCAACAGCATTACCTTACAATAAGCTTTTCCAAGCTATTAGATGGCAAGGGTTTGATTTCCCCCCTCCTTTTTTTCCTCTGCCTTCTGAAAACCTTTACCTGCAGTATCCTCTTGTTCCCTTCCTCCTGAGTTTATGTCTCAGTGGCTGTAATAAATTGCAATGGAAATAATGCTCTGTATTTCCAGGAACTAATCAAGCATGATTGTGCCGCAGCAAAAAGCCAGCACAGCTGCTCAAAGGAGTAAATCCCAGGGGAAGGAGGGATATAAATCCCTGTCAGACCAGGAGAGCAGGGTGGATGGAGAAGGAATTCCAGCTCACCTGGCCTCCATCCTTCCCCCACTGGTAGGGACTGACCAAAACCAGTCATTTAAAGCATTAGATATTGAGAAATAAGCTGCCTTTCATTTCACCCAGGTTTTAGTCATTTATTTGGTGGAGTTGGTTGCAGTCCAGGCTTGGCATACATAGGAGAAGTCATCCCATGGAGAACTTCTGAGAAGAATTTGGAACGAGGGATCTGCTAATATCAGCATGAAGATGAAACGATTTTGTGATTTATATACATTGATGTCGATCACACGTCCCTTTGGTGCTTCTCTCCCCGCAGGGAGAAGCAGTAAATCTCATGCTGCTTGGCCTTGGAGGCAGAAGATGAAGCCCAGGCATCATGTGGGTGGGAAAATACAAGGACTCCTACGAACATCAAGGAAGACATCCGCAGCTGGCGTAAGCCACAAATCCAGCTATGCCTGATCCTACCCAAGGTCCCATATAGCCAAAAAGAGGCTTTAAAATATCCCGGGGAAGAAGCAGCAATAGAGCTTGCTGTGTCCAAGCCCATGCATTATGTATTTCTCACCGGAGTTTGCATGAGATCAATGAGGCTGAGTCCATCAGCAGCCTGCTCTTTGATGAATGCTGCGCTGAAGTCTGGGCACGGCAGCACTGGCTGGTGGTGGGAGCGCAGGTTGGGCAGGGCACAGCTTTAAGGCAGAAGGAGCAGAGGGAGAGGAGGAAGAGGATGCACCCTAAAGCTTGGGGCAGTCACCACTGCGAATTCCTTGCAGCCTGGATGTTGTGATGCTTCCCTGGGTTAAGGCGCAGAGCTGTGTCGCTGCCACTTACAAACTCTTCGCTCTTATTTATGCACTCTTCCCTACATGCTCTTATTTATACACACAGATAAAAGCTGGGTGGTGACCCACTGCATTATGAAAAATCCTGCCATGCCCATTTTACCTGATTTAGTGTGTGCTAAGTAATTTTCAGAAGATAGCCTTAGGACTGCTTCACATCTCTCTTTTTGAGAAATGCAGCACCTTCCTGGACCACAGCAAACTGTCTTCCCTCCAGCTTCCCCTTTGCCACAGGGAATGAATTTTGGAGCTTTTTTCCAGCTCATTATTCTAAGCATTTCCCGTTACGTGTCTGATTAACGTTTCACAGGCTGTGTTGTGGTATAATATCTGCTTCTGACGTGGGCTGCGGCAGGCAGAAGAGAAATCCATTGCGTTTTCTATGGAGATAACAGTTTAATCTGATCTGCACTTGGAAAAGAAAAATCTCTCAGGGGAAAACCCAGGTCCCTGAAGGCAGTGTGCGAGGCCAAGGCACTGCTGGCTCCCATAACCATCCCTGCAGAGAGGTGACTTATTCTCACAGAAAGCACTAGGAGGTCTTACATTTTTCAAGCTGACTTTAAGCCTGCAGTAAGACCTGTGAGCAGGCTCTGTGCCATGAAAGACGAGAGAAATAGAAGCTTTCCCTGGCTTTGTGGAGGACTTGGTGCTCAACATGGAGAAACCTCTGGGAGTTTGCAAATGCTGCAGGAGGAGCAGCAGAAGTCTGTTGTGCTTGAGGGGAAAAATCAGCCTGTGGTCTGAAAACAGGGCAAGGACCCTACTTGGTCAGGGGAAGGACTCTCCCCTGTACACCACATTGAGTGCTCAGTCTGCTTGTCTTAAGTGCTACCACAGCTCTGACAGCCTTGAAACCTCAAAGTTGGATTTGGTTTTAAGATGAAGTTAGCCAAGAGCAGCAAACAAATCTGTTCATTTTAAGCCTATTCCTTTTTTTGTTTGTTTGTTTTTCCTACTGGCTGTAGTTGCATAGAAAATCTAAACCAAAAAAATAAAGTTTCTGATTAATCGTTTCTTATGTTTGAAGAAGAAAGGCTTTGGTTTTGAATTTTTCTGAAAAGAGAGTTCTTCCATGCTGGGCAAACAGAGTTACCCAGCAACAAGGCAGGGGAAAATAAAGGGAAAAGGAGATGAGGGGGGAAACACAGAGCCTGTGTTCTTCCTGATGTCCTTGGTAGGCTCAGCGTGCAGATGCAAGGGTGGGTGTTCTGAACTGGTGGATCTCCTGTGGCATCAGCCACTGCCTGTCCTCCTCTCCTCTGGATACTGGTGTGCAACGAGCACAGTCCTTGGCAAAGTGTGGGGACAGTCCCCAGCCATCCATGGATGTTCTTGCTCCATGGAAAGGCACTTGCTCCAAAAGACTCAGAACAGGACATTGTTCAGACCTTCCATAGCACCATTTGCTTGTTCTGGACGGTTTGTTCCAGCTATACCCTGGCTCTTTAAAGAGTTCAGCAAAATCTGGCTTTGAAATGCCACATGTTGGAACATCTAGACTAAAGTTGTGGTGGAGCCTCTGAGGGTCAATTACACTCCCTGCATAAAAAGCATTAAGGGGCATCCTGTCCTTAATCTTTTTTATGGTTTTGCCTGCTTTAAAAGCTCTGTATATAAACAAACCTTTAAACAAATAGACTTGTAAGTATAATCTCCTCACATAGATTCTTACAAAATTGTGTTCAAACCATCTCAATCTTCAGGACAAACTAAATGGGTTGAAACCATTATGTTTCTCTGTCTAAAGTGGCTTTTAGAGATGACCCTTCTATGAGCTCTTCTGTTTTTTCTACTTGTGCTTTTAGATGTGTAGGCAAATCAGTAAGTGCCAATACCAGCCTTAGCTGGTAAGCTAAGCCTCTCTGCTTAGCTTTTTCCTTTTTATTCATCAAAGGGTCTCACCAGTCCATTTGTGCACAGCATCAAACTCCTCATGAGCACTCATGATTCCTCTGACAGTACCTTCATCCACAACTGCACAGGACTTTAGAAGAATTACACTGTGTTTGCCACCTGGCTGATCAGAGTAGTCCTCCACCATTAATAAAGTCCTCTATGATCAATATTCCATTGAATCATGAGTGGGCTATTTCTAGAGGGATAAATTTCTAAAAGCTTGGGGCTAACCTATGCTCTCACTCAAGTACCAGCTGGAAGCTGGGAGCTTCTTGTTCCTGACCAGGACAAAGTGCTGTGTCTACCCTTCTACTTTTTTTTGCAATAGAGAAGTGGTAGCTGAGCCATGGTTGAGAGAGGGGTCGGGCATGTGATTTATGATATAAGTATAGTTCATTGTAACTCAAGATGGCAGCTGCATAAGCCAAACATAACTCACCTTTCCATCTGGTGGCTGCTGGGAGTGCTATTTAAAGAGGGAGAGACTGCAACAGAAGAAAAGAAATGGATCCAAAGAAACAAAAATCTCTGTGAGGTACTGTGCCAGCACAGAGATATGGGGATGATGGAAAGCACTGCATTTCCTTTGGGTCTGTTCCTTGGGAAGCTTTACTCTGAATTTCTTTGTGTTGCATCCATCTGTTCTCTCAAGAACCTTCCCATTTTGTAGTCGCAGCCAGCAGTAGCATCCCCCAAGCCTTCTCCTCTGAGCAGACAGTGTGCTCTTGGCCTCTCCTCGCCTGTCATGTGCTCTGTCCACCTCAAAGTCTTGCTGGCCCCCACTGGACTCACTCCAGAATATTCACAGTCTTCTTGTGCTGCTCCTTTTTCTTATGTGTCCAGTGCAGAAAGAGCAGACTCTCTGAGCTTTGCTGCTATGCAGCCAGGCCTGGTTTGGAGACAAAAGGCTTTCCTGAGAGCCTGTCTCTGACTGCTGCTCCTTATTATTGTGCTTTCTTGCGTTTAAGCCAGTATCAATGATCAATCAAGCCTAAGGAGAGGAAAATCATTACAGTGCACCAGTTCCTCCTCTCTTTTACTTAGCGAAGAAAAAAATTGTGCTGGCAGCAGACCTGGAAGCAGTGTGTCGTGTACTTTTAGCAAACACATCAGCTCAGTCCTTCCCTGAGCATCCCAAGGCAGATGGCCAAGCAAAGGACCTCCAGGCTCTGCAGGGACAGGGTTCACAGAATCCCCTCGGTAGGACCTTCGTAGGAACAGGACAGCAGCAGGAAAGAAGCACAGGCTGCTGGGTCACTAACCTGCCTGGATCTGGGTCACAGCCTGTGGCTGGCTGTGCAAGGATGCCAGTGAGCAGCCTGGGTTAAATACCCCAGAAACAGCCTTGGTGCAGAGCACGCAGCTTTATCCAAGGGGTCTTTCAGTAGGAAATGAAGCCACCATGGCTCCTCCCCCCAACCACCCTCTCCCAGGCTGTGTCTCCTGCATTTTTTCCCTTGCTGGTCCCCCACACCCATTTTTTCCTCTCCCTCCCTCCCAAAAGGGCAGGTAACACCCTCCCTTTATGTTTATCTATTTCCTTTGCTTGGCCTCAGTCACTTTCCTGGGATCCATCACCTGCAAAGCTCGGTGTCAGAGTACTGGGTACTCACCAGTACTACCTGACAGAACATCTCATCTCCAACTCCTTTCAGCATGTGTGCACCTCCTCCTTTTCCAAGCCTGCCTGATGGCCTCAGTCCCATGGAACAGGCTAAGCATTTGTGTGGAAGCTATATGCAACTCAAAACTCATCATTAGACTAATTAGCCATTAAGGATGCTAAAGCATGCAAAGTACATTAAAAACCTCTTCTTAAATAGCAAAGTCACCCCATGGCTTTTAGGGTCAGTGCAAATTGAGATGTATGGCATTAGTGCAGCTGCAGAGCACCAGCAAGTTCTGCCCTCTCCTTCCCATAGCAGGACCTTTGACCTGTGAAGCTGCAAAATGGCTTTGAACTTTTACAGCAACCTGCCTGGCCAAAGAGATTTATTTGTTCCTTTGTACAGGTGACAGCAGTTAGATGTAATTTACAATGCCAGACCAGCACAGGGAAATGTAAGAAGCATCACCTGCAGCACAGCTCCAGCTGAAGGTGTGCCAAGGGTCACAGACCTGTGCTCCTGCCCCAGACAGGTTCTCAGTGAACATCATGCTGCTGGGAGTGTCTGTGATCCCCTGAGGGCAGAAGGTGAGCTCAGGGTAAAATCTGGGATGCCCACATCATAAGAAGCAGGATGCAGAGCAGGCATGGGTGTTAGGGGTCTGTGGTATGCCCACATTCCCTGGGAAGCCTAGCAGGCAGGTAGAACTTTACCTCCCTGCTCAAGGCTCAGCCTTTGTGCACAGTGCTGGACAGCCAATATCAGCCTGTTTCAAGCCTGCCCCCAGGCTTTCAGAGCCAGTGTGACCTGAGTGAGGCCTTCATGACTTCTCCCAGCATGAGATAAAAGTGGTTTATTGCACAGTGCTAACAATGTGATTTGTTCACACATTACCCAGGGGTGGTACAATCTCTACTGGTTAAAGGGAAATGTTAAACCTGTCACTTCAGCAGGAGATATTCGAATGTGCTAAATGGGTCCTGCTGTTAAAACAAATATTCCCAACCTAAATTTATGAAGTACTGTAAAGGGACAGATATCGGAATGCTGCAGCATCCAGAGCCTCCCTCTCACTGGCAGCTACAGCATCAAGGTGCTGGCGTGTGACTGAGGCTCCTTTTGTGCAGACACAGAAATTCCTGTGCAAGGCAGCAAGTGCACTGGCAAGGAAGGTGGTGTTCCCAGAGGCTCTTAACAGCGGCCAAAAGAGCCCATTTAGTTGCCATCCAGCTGGGCTCTGACAACACCTCCGGGAGTGCAGGTGCCACCTGCCCAGGACTGGGCTGACAAGCACGCCCAGGGCTGAGGGGCACAGGGAAGGGGAGGACATCGTGGGTTCGGTTCTCATCTTGCAAGGACACCACAGCAGAGGTTTGTGGTGCGGGGGCAGGTTGTTTTGATGCACTGCACGTTCCTGCTGTAGCCAAGAGATGCTCTCTGAGACAGGGGATGTCTTTGTCTGCATCACGAAAAAGGTCCAGAGGAGTCTCCTAGCAAAAGGGAGAGCTTCTTATCGCCTCTGCTCAAAGCATTCTGCAGGGAACTGGACTTCCAGAAATTATCTTCTTTTAACTGAACACACAAATGGGGAGGGAGTCCCAAAATTTCTTGTTCTTTTCCATCTCTTCCACAGTGTTATTCTCAGCTGGCCACTTCCATAGGAAAAAAACCATGTGAAACAGTGTCAGATGCTGGCACTGGCCTGGCCCTTGGTGCATCTCTCTAGTAGGAGAGCAGAGATGCAGCCTGGACCTTGTGTGTGCTCTGGCTTACCTTGTCCTCCCAGCTGTGGGGGGTTGCTGGCCTGTGGAGATCTGAGCCTGCACAGGCTGTTTCCTCCCTCATATGTCAGCTCAGCCGTGCTTTCATATTTAGCCCTCCCTGCCCGTCCATTCACAGGTGTGAAGAGAGCTGTTGCCCTCCATGCTGCCTGCGAGAGCGATCCTGCCAGCACCATGAACAGTGCTTCACCCAGCAGCACTCAGTAATTACATGGAAAGGATCAGCAAAAGGCAAATCCTGCTGTTCCTGAGACAAAAGGTCTTCAGGGGTCCCTCAGCCTTCCTGCTTGCACAACCCCTTGGTATCTGAGCAAGGCATTTGTGCTCTGCCATCCCCTCCAGGTGCCTGACTTGCACAGATTAAAAAGAAAAAGCCCAGGTGCCTCATATCCTAGTGCTCCAAGGACAGCAGTTTTTGGTTGCAGAAGGAGTGGTGTCTTACTCTACAGCCAAGGGGTTTGCCTTGCTAACTGGCCTGGGAATGACTGGGAACTTCTCTGGTTTTCAGCCCCTTTAGCCCACACTGGAACCCAAAAAGGTTTGTGTTTTTGACACCAGGGAAGGAGAAATTTGGAGTGCTGGACACCCCTGCACCATCAAAGGACCTAGAGATATTTCTTCGAGATCTGCATCTACCAGAAAGCACAGCTGAATTTGCACATCTCCACCTTCTCCCTCCTTCATTTTCCTGTGTATAAGCTCTACTGTCAGATCTTTTCTTCCTTGGACATGCCAATAAGCACATAATGAAAGTGCCGCCTGCACTATGAGTAGGAGCACACTGAAATGCACACAGCAGTTGGTATCTTGCAGTAACTCTTTCAGGCTCTCTGCAAATCATAGCAGCTCTCCCCAGTTCAATTACACATATTTTCCATTCTGAAACCAATAGCTGTAAAGCCAGAAGCATTATTTTTGCTAACACAGAAGGTCAGGGGATGGGGAAGAACTCCCATCTTAGATGGAAGAATAAAAAAAGAATTGAACATTGCCATGAACTCCAAAGCTCTAACACAACGCAGTAGCATGCCAAGTGAATATACTGCCTCTTAAAATCCTCTAAGATCATCAAGATAAAATGTTACCCCAGCACTGCCATGTTCACCAGTAAACTATGTCCCTAAGTGCCACATCTACACATCTCTTACATACCTCTATGAATGATGACTCAACCACTTTCCTGAGCAGCCTGTTCCAATGCTTGACAACACTTCCACTGAAGATGTTTTTCCTAATATCAAGTCTAAGCCTCCTCTGGTGCAATTTCAGGCCATTTCCTTTTGTCTGTCACTTGTTACCTGGGAGAAGGGTCCCACCCTCACTTGGCTACAACCTCCTTTCAAGAATATTTGTAGAGAGTAATAATGTCCCCCCTGAGCCTGCTTTTCTCCAGGCTAAAACCCCCCTCAGTCCCTCCTCATCAGACTGCTGCTCCAGACCCCTCCCCAGCTTCACTGCACTTAGCTGGACACTCTCCAGCACCTCAGTGTCTTGTGGGCCCACTTCTCAAGCTGGTTTTGATCCCCCTGGATGACATCCTTTCCTTTTGTTGTGTCATGTATTTCTTGGCTTTGTGTCATCTGCAAAGTCACTGAGGTTCACTCAGTCTCTCTGTCTGTGTCATTGGTAAAGATATTAAAGAGTACCAGTACCAAGATAGAGTCCTGAGGGGCTTTTAATATAATATAAAGCAATCAACAGAAATGGAAAAGTATCTTAAAACTAGATATTGATTTCCTGTCCAATGAGATATATCTCAGTCACTTCCCGGCCTCACTGAAGTCACAGCTGTGAGGCTGTGGCTCTGTTCTCAGGCTGTCCCAGGCAAGGAGGGCCCTGACCTCCAGCAAGAGCAGGGCTCACCCCATTATCTCCCGGGGAGCTTAGATCAGAACAAAACAGGAAAAATTAGATGAAGTCAGTTTCAAAAGCATCAGAAGTGGAAGTTCCACATGAATAGCCAGAGTTTGAAAACAATATTTTAAATTAAGAGCCATTTTCAAGCAATCTCCAGCTGATTTCTCTCTATAGTCCTCTTTTCTCTCAATCTGCATCAGATGCATCTCCACACACCTTCCTGTTGTGGAGTACTGGAAATATTGCAAATATCATTCCTATGGTGGAATCACCTTTGCGTGCATAACTGTGCACGCCCCAGTCTGTACACAAGGAGCTCACTACAGGGCAACGGCTGAACTTCTGCAGAGATGCTCATGCAGCCAGTGACTACCACCAGCAGCTTATCAGAGTCATGGGCAAAGTATGGAGCATGACAGAGCATGGCCATCCGAGGGTATAACAGTCAGGGGCAGGTTTCTTTTCCATTACTTGCCTAGAAACTTCCAAAGTCATGCTGGTCTTTTTCACTCACTGCACCCTGTACACCGAGCCCCATCGTTTCAGTACCCACCACATGGAAAGGAGTATGGAGGTCCAGTATACAGGGATTTGTTCTACTCTTCCACCCCTCACCAGCACAGACCCCTCAGCTGGCCCTTGGAACCATGCTGGCATGTGTTGTGGGATGCTTTATTTCAGAGGATCTCAGGATTGCCCAAGCAGAGCTGAGTCACTCCAGAACTATTTGTTATTGTCATACCAGTGCGAAAGAATTGTTTCTTTTTGTTGGTATTTGGAAAATCAGGAGAGGACTAACAGACCAGCAGAAAAAGCAAAGGGACTCCTGTGTGCTGCCCATAATTGTTTTATTCCTTACCAAACCATCCACTCCTGTCTGCTCAAGTTGTTGTTGGGCATGAGTGAGACTTATAGAGCCCTGGAAACAACTAGGGCTGAACAGCAGAGTTATCAGACTGCTTTGATCATCCTCTGCTTTCCCTGGGGTTTGCAACCAAGGCTATTAACCAAAGGAAGAACTGGGATCCACTTTACTGCCTGCCTGTCACTCCCACCCTTGCAAATGCCTGCTGTTGCTGCAGATTCACAGGCAAACTGGCATGGATCTTTCTCTAGGAAGAGGGGAACATAACTGGCATAATTAACAGCATAAGGAAGGTCTTTGATTTATCAGGCTGTTGAATAAAAATATATTTCTAGCAATAATCTGTGAGTTGCCAGCATGCTAAAAAACAAGAAGGGAATAGACTTTTCCAACTTTGCCCTTCCTAATTTTTGAAATGTTATACTGAGTGTCACTAAATGTGGCTAAAGATGAGCTCTACTTGAATAGTAGGACCTAAGTTTGTAAAACCTGGGTTAAGTAAAGGAGAGGAACATCAAGGTATCTCAGAAGAGCTGGAGGTATTGGAGGGAAGGCTGAGATTTTCCTTTTTTATTATATCTGATCTAGGGCTATTAAACCTTGTGTTGGGGGTGATGTAGCATACTCAAAACACATTCCCATGGGCAGATATACTTACACAGACCTTGATTTGATAGCAGACATTTGTGTATACTCGTGTAAGTCAAGATGTAACAGCCAAACACAGTCATCTCCTTGCTATTGTTAACAAACAACCTCTACTATTCTTGCTCTGTATGACATGGTTCTCTGAAACCCCCACAGTGTTACTGTCACTGCAGGTCACCCGTAAGACAACAAAAGGCAAAAAAACAAACAAAAAAAACAGTGGGGGTTTTTCATGGGCTCTCCCTGTTGTAAGGGAAAGGCCCTCACACAGCAGAGACTGTGACCTTGCCCCGTGCCAGGCAGGTTTCTACTCCCTGAGCTGCACCAGCAGAGAGTGCATGGCTGGGACCTCAGCCAGACCTCAGCCTCTCTGTGAACAAGGGGCCCCAAGGGAGAGCAGAGCTCTTCACCTCTCCCGTGATCTGGGAGGCAAATCACTCAGGCTTCAGAGGCTGCCTGAGGAACTTTATTTTTAGAGGAACCTCTGAATTATGCATGAAACATAGGGAGGGAATGTGGCATTTTATAGGAGACTGTAGCATGGGGCTGCATCAGCCCCTTCTTAACAGGGGCACTGGGGATTCAATCAGGCACCTGCACAGAGTGTGGGACTGCTCCAGCACGAGCTGAAAGGAAAGCTTTGCTGCAAGTACCCCTTCGGGACCATGCCAGCCCCAAAGCCAGCTGCAAGCTCAGCTTAAAGCACAGGGAAGCTCAGAGGGGAGCTATAAAGGAACACTGGATTGGGACTGAAGCTCTCAAGGTTCCTTTTGCTCAGTGGCCACCAGTCCCATGCAGCACAGGGGTAGTCCGAACAAACACAGCACTCATCTGAGCATGGTGCCTACAGGCATAAAACTGTGGCAAAGAGCCGTCTAGACAGAGAAGCACAGCTTCATCCTCCAGTGCTCATCCAGGCTCCTCTGGGACCCCCTTTGGATGGACGGAGAGCTCAGCTCCCAGCAGCTGTCAGAGATGGGTCCAGCTGCTGCCCACCTACCCAGATGCAGAAAGGTTTCCAGCAATTGCCATGCAGGCTGCAGGGAATGGGCAGCAGTGGAGATACAGGAGGGTGATCACAGCTGGGATATGCTGCAAAGCTCTTTCTCATCTGCTTTCCCATGGAAAGGGCTAAAAAAAAGAATTTGCTACAAGACAGATGTGATTTTGTGGTTTTTTTTTTCTCCTCCCAGCTACACTATTTGAAAAAGTTCATCCCTGATGGCTTGCTTTCCTTGATCCTCCTTTCCCTGTTTTTGCAGAGGCAGGAAACCTCCTGAGGTGGCCTCCAGATTCACACACAGTGACTTGGGCTCTGGAAGTAGCTTTGGATCAGCTGATCCAGATCAAGGTAGAGAGGAGCATCCCCTGTGGACTGTAACACTGGCTGTTCCTGAGATGGCACAAAGCCCACAGGTTTTGCTCTTAGAGGAGAGTTGACCTTCAGAGCTTCAGGCAAACTCTTCCCATGTTCCACAGCACAGCCAGGGATGATGAACTCGCTCTGGGCAGGGGGAATGAGGGGAGGCAGTGGGAGAGGGGCCAGAGACAACCCAGGCATCCAAGAGACCGGACAAGGATGGCAATGGAATAAGTAAACATGTTGCTAGGAGACACCAAATTTGAGATCATTAATTCATGAGATCTCTGCAATGAAGTGAATAATTTAGGTTGTGGGAGGCAGGGGGAGAAGTGGGGAAGAAGTTTAAAGCCCCCCCCCCCCCCATCATGACTGGTCCCTGCCCACACATCATGCCAAAATATCACCCAACTTCACATGGATGGAGAGAAACACCTGGGGCTTCTCCATACTTGTAAGAAACATTCAGGACACCAGCTCAACCTGGCCACATCAGCACTAGTGGGCCCCAAATGAGGCTTGGAAAACACAGCCATCTGTTTAGTGGCTGTTCACCATTTCAGGCTCACCTAAATGACTGTACTGGCAAATTCTTTTTTCCTTCCCCCAAATATGATCGTTTGTAAGTCATAATGTTAAATAGAAACAATCCTGAAAGGCTCCAGTGATCCATTAGAAATGTTTCATTTAGAAATCAAGCTAAATTTAAAGGGGAATTATAAGTACTGCAGAGCAAACCCAAAATATTTTCTTATGAGTTGAATCAAATGCTCAATTCAATGTGAAATAAGGTTGCTTTGTTTCTTTAAAAAAAAAAACAACAAAAAACCACACACAAAAAACAACCCACCTCTGGTCACTGAAATGGTAAGAACTTTTTTCCAGAATGCTGCTCAAAATTAATTTCTGCAAATGAGTTTAGGGAGGTAACTTGACTGATAACACATGCATCTTTGGACACTTCCCTGAATACAAGGTTAAGGCTTTACCCAGACTCTCAGGAGACAGTTTTCCCCCCCCAACCACACAGGTTCATGTCAGCTTCCCTGTACATCCCTCTCCAGCTTGGAATTCACACAGCCACTGGAGGATGGACCAGCTTCTTTTCCCTGGAAAAGGAAAGATGTCCTTGGGAGTCTCAGTACAGTGTGAAAATGTGGAGGGAGGTGGGAGCCATCCTACTCACTACTGGTTTGAAAAGGATACCAAGGCCCGGAGAGGAAGAAAAATAATCTCTCCCTCACCCCCTTTAAGAAAGTCCACTACACTGAACCTGCTGGGAAGATTTCCCATGGCTCTGTAAAACCCAGTATTCATTGGCATTCAAGAGAAAGACTGTTGTTTGAAAGTGCTTCTGCTCCTCACAAGTCAGAAACAATTGGAAGAAAACAACCAGAGTTTGATTTGCTCTGAAATGAAATGGACTTTGGACAGGGACAGGCTCTAAAATTGCCTGGTGCTACCCAAGCAGTAACAGCTGAGTGAGTGAGTTGTTCGTGGAATAATGAAGAGGGTTTTCTCCCCCACAGAAATATCACTAGTAAAGGCTTTGTGAGCAAGGAGGGTCAAATATTTTCAAACCCAGTTATATCCTACTGTCAGACTTGGGAGGCCTCCTGACAACAAGGCTTTTGCTCCCTGCAGCTCTGAGCTGGGCGCCCCACGGGACATGCTTTGGGAAACGGTTGAAATGGAGAGAAATGTGTTACTCAGAGCTTGGAAAGCAAGCCAGAGACCTGAGGGGGTTTCAATAACAGAGAAACCAATTCTGCTCTATTTGCAATATTATATCCCCTCACTATGGGTTTTATAAAGTGCTGGACCCTGATGAACTGACCTTTTCCTTTGAACGTATTTCTGGCAATAGAACTGCAAGAAGCTCCTTGCAGGAGGCTGAACGCAAATTAAACAAAATAAGTACTGATGTGCTTTTGGCTCCAAGAAGACTAGAAATTGCTGTGGCTATAACTCCAATTTGTGCAGCTGACAGGAGGGAGAGGGCTCAACATGAGGAGCAAACCACAAACCCATCTCCTCCAGCCTCCCCATCCACTGCTGCTGGCACTGGGGTTTGAGCATCACCGAGCTGTCAGAGGTCTTTGAACAGGGAAATAGATCAGCTCAATCTCTAAAAGGACAAAGCTCAGCTGATCTTAACATCCTTTTCTTGCACACACTGTGCAGTTGTAAGACATAGTCACATTACAATGATCTACAGGATCTTTTGCTGGAGCCTTGCCACATCCTGGCTGAGTTCCTGGAGGAGCTTGCGTGCCCTGCAGAGACAAAGGCTTCAACACTTTGTGGCTGCATGTCCCTCTCTACATTAGACCCCACATTCCTCCTCCCCAAATGCATTCATTGACATGCTGCATGTAGACATCCCCTTTTGGAGCTGCATCTAGTGCTGCCAAAGCAGTGCTCTACAGCATGTGCAGAGGCAAGCCGTGGTGGCTTTACTTTCACAACAATAATTACTCCACAAGGCACTTGTCAGTTATTGTGCTCTGTGGTAATCAAAACCTCCACTTTGAAAACACAGGGTGTATTCCCATATGTTTCTGCTTTGCTCTGTGTGGGAAGATCACTCATTCATGGCTCTGTCTTGCAGCCAAGTCATGACAGATGGGTGGGCTGGAGTGAAATTCAGGATGTGGTGACTCATGAAATTGCTCCAGCAGTTCAGGGGTTTCACTCTCCCTCCCAGCACCCAAAATTGTGCCCTGGCTGCTTCTCTCTTGCAGCTTTTGGGTGAGGCACATTGCTGCATCATGCCCCTATGGCACTTCATGAGCAGAGCTGGGGACTGCAGGGGAGCCCTTCGCACCCCAACAGTAAGAAATGGGAAGGCACTGCTGGTGATTCATCCCAATTAAGGGAACAGTAGCAATCTTCATCTAACTCCATGGTCAGCTTCCTGCCACTGGATCAATCATAGGATAAAGCTGCAGGTCAGCACTTAGCAATCTCCTGGTCTCAACTCCAGCCAGCTCCTACACACATAGTCTGATAGAGCTGTCTGAACTCAGCCACCCAAGCCATACCCACCCTGGAGACCCCTCTCCCAGCTTGGGGGAGGTCTGGAGGGTCTGCGGGGTCCAACGCAGGATGCTGTGAGGGTCTGCATGCAGTGACAGGATTGCACAGGGAGCCACCAACACAGCTTGCAAGTGGTAGGTCCTGGGATCTGCTGCCAGAGCCAGAAGGAAATGCACCAGAGTGGAAGGCAGTGACCCAGACCCAAGGGTCTGCACATGGCCACATGCAGTAGCCTCTGCATTGCAGGCTGAGACCACCCTCCATCCCCAGGACCATGCATGATTCTGGCACAGCACATACACCACTGCCTGCTCCAGCTCCTTGCAGTTCGTATGAGTTGAGCATTCCCTACAAGACATATCACATGAATCCAGCATTTTCAGCCTTTGATCTTGGGGCTGGGAGTTTCAAAACCTTAACTTTCCTGCTAGGGCCCTTTTCCTGATCAGCTAAACCCTTACGCATTTTGGCTGAAAAGTGCGTGAAAAAGGTCAAATTCACTTCCTTCCATGCTGGAAAATTGCTCTGCAGGCCATGCCACCTGGGCTGGGTGCACCAAGAGTTGTGCCAGGCACATGCCCTGGAAAGTGACACAGCACTATGATCCAGGTGACAAGTTTCAGCCTGAGAAGTGGTTTGCCTGAAGGGCAGAGACTGCTGGGGCAGGGGAGCACTGTGAGCAGAGCACAGCAGGGTGGAGGAGGCAGAGGTGACATGACACAGCAGCCCCCTGCACCATGACCAAGGGATGCAGTGCTTTCTCCTGCTTCTCCAGGATGGGCCCAAGGGCAGGGAGAGGAGGCTGTCCCTGAGAAGGGGCCACAGAAGCTACCTGGCAAATTGCCAGCCGAGAGCCTTTGAGTGCAGCAGCGACATCGCTGCCACAAGAGCTGATGTATAATACTGTGGTTCTCTGGCTACAGGTGCCTGAATCTAATTAGGTATCTCAGCACAGTGATCATTTTAATTAAGTAAAGCCAACTGCCTCTGCTGGATGTGCTAGTGTCCAAAATTCCCAGGCAAGTTTCCATTGCATCTCCCCCAGTCTGTTCATTTCCTCTGCTTTGTAAACAGTTAGCTTGAAAAAAGGAAAAAAAAAATCCCTTCTCCCCCTCCCCCCAAGTACAACAAAACAAAACTGGGTCTCAGAAACATGCAGATGACTCCTGAGGCAGCAGGAATGGGGCATGAACTGCAGATCAGGGATTGTGCATGCTGTGCAGAGTGAACACAGGGCTCTGGTCCAGGCTGGATCCACAGATCAGAGGATAAGGATCACAAGGGCAATCTTCCACTATCAGCATCAGCTGCAGTAGATTTCCAGTTATAAAGAAACTGTCAGGAGCCTTTACCAGGCCAGGTTTTATGTGACGGTGAGAAGCAACAGGAGTAAGAATCATGAAACGCAGATCAAAAGCACAATTCCATTATACAATTCCTACTTCACAATTGATTAAAAAAAAAAAAATAGAAAAGATTGCCAAAGCAACAGCTTTAAGGACTTGGGTTAGTCCAATTTCATTAGGAGCTAAGGCTTTCTAACATATGTGATAGATCTTATTTAATGTATGCACTTCCACTGCATACAGAGGCCCTACTCCATCACTAGATAGCAGACTGCAAGGGACTCCAGGAGCTGCACTTCATTTTGAGGGGACTAGCAGAATTTGCTGCCTGTCCCATGCAGCCCTTCTCCAGGAACATCCACACCTCTTGGAGCACCAAGGGGCTTCATCCCTTGGTTGCTCTGTCCCAGGGAGAGACACTGCCCCAGCAGGCTGCTTAACCCAGCAGTACTCACCATTTTGTGATGCCATTGGAAGAAGCAAACCATCCTTTTCTCTGCCATAAATTCACCATCTTCTCCCCAGCAGCCCAGAGATGGTATGGGGAGCTTACAGCAGCTTCCAATTCTTCCTGAGGACCTGTGCCACATTCCAACCCCTAGTCCCACCCCTCAGAGCTTCCCATGAGCCTGGAGCTGCCTTTTATCCCCCAGAAGCCCTGCCCCATGCCAATGCCCATCACCTGGCACTGCCTCCCAGTGCTGTCCAACTGTGCTCAGCAGCCCTGGTCCAGCCTCCAGAGTGTGGCAGGCTCATGACAGGGAGGATATCCTGCATGGGCAGGACCTACCTTGAGCTCCCTCATTCGCAACCATGGGAATCTCCTGGGGGATACTGCGAAAAGTTTGGATCTGGCTATCCCAAACTGTCTGGCTAAGCAGCTTGCTGGGCTCCTGACCTTGCTTCTCTGCAGGCAATTTTCCAGGCAGCAGACATTTTTCCACCTAAAGGGTTTTGCCAAATGGCTCCTCATGCACATCTCCATGCTCCTGTGCAAGAGCAGCAGCAGCTCTGGGAACTCAAACTTCTGTAAACTTCTGTAGGAACAAATGGCCCACAACGAACGTTTTCTTCAAGAAATAAAATAAAACAACAATATATGGAAAGACCACATGCTTAAAAGGAAATCATTGGGGCTACTTAATTTGTGAATCCAACCCTATTTAACTTTTTTTAATTACTCCCATAAAGCCAGCAGTTTCAAGCACACATGCAATATTGTGAGCAGATTTAAATCTAATTAGCTGTGTTCACGTTAATTAGATTCACTGTGTATTTGATGCTCAGCTCTTCCTTCGATTTTTATCTTGGAGCATGTGTTCATAATTAACCCAAATTTAGTGTACAGTTAGGGCCAGTTCTGTGGGAAAGACTTTGCTCCTGCTTTCCCCATGGACAGTCCCTGGCATTTGTTGCCTAGTTCCTTAAGGGATGCAGGGAACTGGTCCTGCAGGGCATTAGGCAGAATGATGGCTCTTTTAATCCTGAGTGAGATGTCATTTGGGGCTGGAGAGAGACACAAAATGCATGGAGAAATCATCCATCTTAATGAGTTGAGCTTGCACAGTCCAATAGCAATTACCCAAGGGGAGATGGTAGCGCCTCTGCTGATGTTTGGGGGCTCAGCACCAGGACAGACCCCCTTTTGGCCCTGCCCATGGCTGCTTGGGACTGGGGCACTCTGGCTCTAGCAGTATTGGTAAGGTTTGTGCTTTCCAAACATCACCTCTGGCATGTGGTCCTGCTTGGTCCTGCTCAGTGAGTACAAAGAGTGAAACAAAGGCTGAGTGCCAATGAAAAGTGCAAGTTTTCATTGGATAACTGGAGTTTTTTGACGACATACTTCACATAGGCTTCCTAAGAAACATATCACAACCAGATCTCACCAGTTACACCCGCGAGGGTTCTATGCTGGAGCTGCATGTACCCACGGAGAGGGAGAAATGAGCCCTGGGGGATGAAGAGCAATGCTGGGCACGTGACATCTCCATGAGTTCAGAAAACAATGTTGCTTTTGGGAAGGATGTCATTCGTATAAAGCCTGGCCAGTTCTATTTCAAACAAGCTCTTTTTTTCCTGATCTTGGTTTCATTAGCCAAATATTTGCTCTTACATCTCACTGGTAATTAGAGTAATGTGTATTTCCTCCTTATCTGAGAGGAGGTTTGGTGGGCACAGAGATTCCTACGGTGTGCCTGCCGAGAAGCAGCAACATTTTCCCAGGGCTGTCTGGGAGAGAGGATGGAGGGGATGTAGGGGATGGAGAGGACAGAGGGGATGGAGGAACCCCACTGGTGGTCAGGGAGGGCATCAGTGAATCTCCTGGTGTTGTGTTCCCAGTCAGGGTTCCCATGAACCACTGCCAGGGGAAACATTTGGCCAAATGTCTTGGAAGAGAATTTGGAAAGTTCGATTTGCCTTGTCCACCTCAAAAAAAGAGAAAAAATGGTGAAGCATTCAGTGACACCCACCCATATGTAATATTTCCTTTTTCTTCTTTAATTGGAAGGAACAGAATTCTTGGTTCCATTCAAAGAAAACTGTGAAGGGTAGTGATGAACGGGTCACATCAGAAAGCCTCTCTCATTTGAGAGTCAAGGAAATGGTTTCTTTCATAGTGGTAAATGACATTATTAATTTATTTCATATTTAGAAGCCACAAAAAAGCCTGACAAAGTGCTCTGTTTTGTTGACAATGACACAAAATAACCATGACAGGTCATTCCCACTCTTCAGATTTGTCAGAGGCAAAAAAAAAAGCAGAGGTCTGTTGGCTTGTCCAGCTCTGCACCCAGAGAAACCAGGGTGGTGCTGAGGCAGAGCCTGGCCCTGGGTATCGTTGTTGGGTGAGAGCAAGGCATCTCTCTTGAAAGCCAATTTTTAAGAACAGCATTACACAGAACAAAGCAAAAAGCACTGACTTTTAAACTTCTTTTTTTTTTCTTAAACAGGAAAAAGGCTTGTGGTTTTCTTTTTAAGAAAAAAAAAGTCTCTGAAAGGACAGCCCATTTATTTTTCTTTAATGTCTACAGCGATACCTTCCGGAGTTCAAGGTATTTGGCTGCTGAGAGATTTGGGCTGTCAAAGGGAATTCCTGCCAGCTGGCAGCGTGCAGGCAGCTTGTGTTCAGAGAGAGATGAACTGCACTGCAGGCGGCACCGGGAGCTTGAAGGGTGGGCAGGGAAGAAACTCTTGGTACTCAAAGTTGACCCTTTGGAAAGTATTAAGTTTACTGCAGTCGCTGATATTCTACTTAAAGAGTCACAGAACCACAGACTATCCTGAGCTGGAAGGGGCCTTTAGGGATCATTGAGTCCGACTCCTGGCTCTGTCTTGTGGGCTGAATCACCCTGTTCCCCAGCCCTTCACCCATCCAGCCACTGAGCCACATCTTGCTGCTTCCTTCACCCTGATGACACTTGCTAAGACCAACTCAGCTTCTTCTGTGAAGTTCAAACAAACTGGGAGTTTGACCTTTTCTAGGCCAAAAAAAAAAAAGGGGGGAAAAGAAAGTCCTTGGTCTGTTGAGAGAAGCCGTGTTCACAGATAAAACCACATAAAATCACAGATGTGGTAAAGCAGAATAGAGTTGGCTGGACACCTTTTGACACAGACATTTAATTCAGAAAATGCTATTTTATCAGAATATTCTGGAGGGAGAAGTGAATTTAGGTATAATCTCCATAAGAAAGAAGAAACACATACCCTGCAAAACTCCTTATCTCCCCATTCATTCCTTTTAGAGCAGAGTGTTTTTCTCCTTCTCGGTGGCTTTTCCAGTTTTTCCCAGCTTTTTAAAAAACCCTTCAGTAGTTCAAGCCATCCTTGCAGTTTTCCATTCCCATGTGCTTCTCAGATCCCTAATAAAGAATTGCAGCAGACATGGGATCTAGCTATAGAAATCAATATGAAATTCATCTTTGAAGCTGACTTCCCTGGCAAGCTGTATGAGGAGTGGGAGCTCAGAGAGCACAACAGCACAACCTCTGCAATACCATCCCACTTCCAATCCTTCCAGGGGCAATGGAAACCTGCTCCTGGAAACAGGGACTGTCCTGCCTGACATCACACAGTAGTTATTTTGCTGCAGATTATTTTGCAAGAAATCACTTGGTTCTGGGGACAGAGGGGCACAACACTGAGGAAATGGCCTGGGGGAGTCCAGGGGCCTGGCAGAGAGCCTGAGGACCCCAGGGACTGCTCAGATGCCATCCAGTACACCTGCTGCAGAGGTTTTGTGTTTTATCCCCCCTCTGATGGATCGCTGGGTGATTTTTCTTGGCTCTGGAATGAGATGCAGAAAGCTTGACAAATGGGGAGAAGAAAAATTTCTCACGCCAGAATAATTCAATTTTATTGTATTCTTCACTGCACATCACGCTGCCTCAAACTTGCTGGGGGGTGAAAATCATTTGACAGAGAGTATAACATGCGGAAAGTGTCAGAAAGCTCACTAGAGGTGGCTGTGCTTTGGTCCTTCCCTGCTCTCAGCCCCAATTGCACTGTCAGGGTGGGAAATGCAAAGTAATAGGGCTCTGGATGGTGTGATATTGGTGTCCTCTCCCTAAAATCTTGGTCTATGTGTTGGACCAAAAATGGAGCCTCAAGCATCTCTGATGAGCGTGCATTTCCTTGTCAAACTTCCAGGTCATCCTTACTTTACAGCTTCAGTCACAGCCATGGTCTCTGCTGGGTAATGGCATTTTCTTCTTCAAAATTCTACTGGAAGTTTTAATGAATGAAAAACTTTCCTTTCTGCCCATTTTAGGAGCTGAGATGAAGGAAAATGTGGGGTAGCTTGTTAAGCCCTTTGTGATGCTCTGCCATTAAGAAAGAAACAGAAATATCAAACCCCACTAGCTTTTTTGGTTTTTTGGCAGTTTATCATCAGAAGGTCCAAGGGACACTCCAGGCAAACAGAGAAGGATAAAAATTCTTGGAAAGAAAAGTCAGCCCACCATTCCCATGTGTGATTATTTTTAACCCTTTGGACCTAAAAGTCTATACTGGAGAGTGGCAAGTGACAGCCTGTGACATGAGCACAGCCATGCCTATATTGGGGTGATGCAGGAGATGTGGCACTCAGGGACATGGCTTAGTGGTGGACTTGGCAGTGCTGGGTTAACAGGTGGACTTGATAATCTTAAAAAAGACCTTTCCAACCCAAGTGATTCCATGATTCTTTGATGCTGTCTCTCCTTGACACTGGGGAGGCAAAGGACCACCTCTGGAGCATATCCTACCCTGCTCCATATCCTACCTGCCCCCAGGGCTACCTGGCATCACCCGTGCACAGCTCTGCCTCATGGGCCTTCTCATTTTGGGAGGGATTCAGCATCTCTCACTGCTGTGATTTTTGAAATAGGTGCTAGTACCCACTCACTGCAGGGGATGTGTTTCTTTGAAGGTCTCCTGATGCTGCTGCACTTTTAAAAGCCTTATGAACTTATGTGTCTGGAGAGGAGGAGGAGCAGTGGGGAAAAATTAGATCTATTTGAAGTATCTCAGTAAGTGCTGTTAGCAGGACTTGCACAAAAGGCAGAAAGCTCCTGCAGTGGGATAGGCAGCACAAGACAGGAGAGGATGTGCAGCAAAGCTCTCCCTCTGCTTCCTGGACTGAAAATATGGCCCTGTCCCTTTGAGCATTCGTGTTAGTGTGTTAGTGTGTGAGGGCTTGTGCATGATCAGAGGACCACTGTTCAGTGCCTGGCATCGCTGCCTGCCCATGGTGTGGGACATCCCAGAGGCCTCCCCATATCATCATCAGCATCCCTGGGTGATGACTCCCTGCTGACGGCAATTTCTAGCCTGGCCAATTTTTCTGCCTCTTGACTTATGCTTCATTGATGTTAGGCAGCACTATTTTTCTAAAATAAAAAAATAGTTGCAATGCCTGAATCAAGTGTCTTGCAAAAACCGGAATGGCTAAATATAGTCAATTTGCACAGTAACCTTCACCTGCCAAGCCAATGTTAATCAGCAGGAGAGCCAAGACTTTGCTTGATGGGGGAGCCTAGGGGCTGGATTTTAGCTCCTCCTTGTATACCAGCACTCGTGGAGGTAGGAGCAGGCAGAGGAACCCGGGGAAAGGCTGTCAGGAGGTGGGCAGTACAGGCAGTCCCAGTGTGGATGGTGGTACCATGGAGATCAGGCAGTTTTGGAAGGATGTGGGCTGCACCAGGTTGGCTGGCCTCGGGGGGAAAGAACAATCAGCCTTGCCGGTGTGAGGTGAGGAAGGTGTAAGGGAAGGTGACCCTTCCCTGGCTGTCACAGCTGGATCCTGCCATGCCTCAGGTCACTCTCAACATCTCTTCCCTCTTCACTAATAGGATTTGGGAGCTTAGCTATGTTTCTGCAATAATGACAGCTTACCCCAGAGTCTTTCAGGCATGGCTGCTTGGCTGCCTAAAAGCCTGGAAAACCACTAATGAAAACTAATTCCTGGCTGGAGCTGCGGCACCCAGCACGCCTTGGGAGGGTGATTTGGCCACACATGTGGCCACTCCTTCTGCACATGCTGCCCACAGGGGCTGCCAGCCCCACACCACCCCATAGCATGTCGTGTCCTTTGGGGACACAGCTGGTCTCTCCATGCCCATGCCACCTATCCTGCTCCACAAGTCTCTCCAGCACAGTCTTCCAGAGAGCTGCAGAAGGGCAGGAGCACTGGTCATGGTTGCAGAGCCCTACCTAGCAAGGGGGGCAGCTCTAGCAGCAGGGGGGCTTTTAGTCTCACAGAAAAGGCTTAACAAAATTCAGAGTATGGAGCATTTCTGGCTGGAAGTGAGGAAGATGTGAATGTGCTTTGGCTTTCCTACACCCAAGGCTTGGCATCCATCCTGACCTCCTCACAGGTGCCCAGGGAAAAACTCATGTTTTATTTAGCCCTCTTGGCCTACTGAAGCAGTATTTTGTCTCCCCTCCCTCCTTTCCACTTAGTTGTTTCCTTTTCCTCTTCTTTGACACAGCTTGATGCCTCCCCAGGTGCCTCCCCAGTGTCTCTGCCACAGGAATGCAGCCTAGCTCTGCCCTGCAAGTGCTACCGAGTCTAGAGAACGATTCTTTTTTTAATTTTTGCCAAAAAAAGATGAACCTTTCAATTATCATCCTAATGGATGTGACTCGTTCTCCACGTACTGACACATAACATATGGCGCAAGATTACATCCCTCTAAATGATTCATGCAGTTCATCATCACTACGATTATCTGCTCCTTTCCACAGCCATCTCTTCCATGCTGCTAAAATTCACACCCCCTCTCCCCATGGTCCCTCCATTACTCCAGCTGCTGTGATATTTTTAGCCTCAGGTAGATGTTGGGCAGCTTTGCCCATCATACAAGTCATCTCCAGCCTGGCCATTTGTGCAATCCAGCCAGGTCACAGAGCATGCAGAGCTGGCTTCACTCCTTTCTTCTTTCATCACCTTTTGGCCAGGCCAGGGCTTCCCTGCCAGCACCTCCTTGATGAGGCTGCAAGGGCTGGGGACGCACATCCCACAGGTGAGATGGTTGGAGCAGTTTACCCACAAGAAGAATTTATTACTCCTGTAATGGAAAATTCCTTCAAGGAAAAAAGTACTCATTGCAATGCAAATTCACTATCCTTTCTGCAGAAAATAAACCCATTTTCCCCTACACAAAGCTGCAGTAACCTATTTGTAATAGCCCCGCTCAACAGCGATATCTCCAGCTCCCCAGGAAAATTAGTGCACATTAGCACAGAGCAGTGTGTGGGAACCAAGAGCAGCGTCCTGGCCTTGCTTATCCTTGGGACATTCAAGACAACACAATTTAACTTCTCTGATTCGTGCATTTTGCCAGAGAACTTTAAATGGGTTTTTAATATAGAAGCCTGGTCTGCAGCATGTGAATCAAGAGCCTCTTGGGGCATTTACCAACCAGCCTGCTTTAATAAAAAAACCATACCACGGTGACACGAAAAGCTCTGTATTACAGGAGGCAAGGTAACGACGTTATATGCTGCTAACTTATAACTAACAGCTAATTATCCAATGAATTCCTTGGGAATGGAACTGATACTGAATTATTTAAGATCCTACAAAAAGCTCTTTTAAAAGAAAACATCACTCAGGCAGCAAGATAAGTACTCAAATGTTGGGAAAGGCCAGATTTGCGGTTCCTGCACAACTTTTAATTTTTCTCCGTCTGCACTGGAATGAGTGAAAAGCCTCAGGAGAAAGGAGTAAGTGATCATTTAACTAAACGTTGCATAATAATGTAGATGGGGGCAGAACGAAGATCAAGCCAACTGCCATAAAACTAGCCCTGCCTAATTTCTGATGCTTGAGCTTTCAGCCTTTTAACAGAGAGTTTGGCGAGATTTCCCAATTTTATTTTTTTTTTAAGTTTTCCCATGGCTCCAAGGAAACTCAAGGGAAAGAAGTGAAACTGTTCAGAGCTTTCCTGTGCCTGTGCCATACCGAGCCATCTGACTTGCTGGGTAAGGAGCAAGGCCAGCAGCTCCAGTCCTTGGTTGACCTGACAGCGTCAGCCGGGGTGTCAGATTAATAAACCTCAGCTGTCAGATCTCCCTCATCAGACAGATGTTCTTGTTGTGCAAACAGCTCTGGGCCTGAATCATTTGTCTCTTTCTAAAGTGTATCGAAAGGCTACCAGTTGCCTCACAAGGTATTCCTGGGCAGTTCATTTTGCCAGGGCTGAAAATTGTCTGCCCTTTGTCCTGCCAGGAGTCTGGGGCCACTATGTCCTGTGCAACCCCCCTTCCCCTGGCCTTCCTCCTGCCTGGGACCTCTCTTCCTCACTGAGCAGAGAAATCAGCACTGTCCCAGCTTCTGAAAAGCTCAGCAGGTGCCCGTATGCTTTTTGCAAAGAGCCTTAGATATACCTCAGCTGTATCCCCATTAGCTCTCAGTCTGAAATCCTCCAGGAAATCAAACAGCAACCCTCCAGGCATTTGAAATTAAATATAACCCAAATTTGCAGCTGCCTGGGCTTCTGCGGGGAGCTTTTGTCTCGCCCGCACAGTCTCCAGCCGTGCATTCCCTATACAGTCATTTGGCCCCCAACCATAAATTGCACAGTAAGACTGTGCCTTGTCTCAGCTCTGAAGGGTTTGGGTACAAGAGAGTATTTCAGGGTATCACTAGCCTCTGATAAGACCTGCAAGCCAAAGCAGCCTGTCCAGGCAGCCTGATTTAAAAATATTTATCTCTAGTAAATATTGTTTAGTGCCCCTGATATCAGTTAAAAATGAACTGGGAAGTATTTCACCTAGCAGAGGAGCAAGAAGAGTAATTAGCAATAAAACTCCCAAATCCACCAACAGCCAGAGTGGGAAAATAGACAGCAATCAATGTGAAAAACAGCAAACTGATCTGGGAATCAGAAGTAATGACTGGAACAAATCGCTGGTCCAAGGGGGCAAGAAAGCAGCAAAGAGGATTTTCCAAGCTCTGAAGGAAGCTGAGCTATGCGGTGCTGGGGGCTGTAACCCCAGAGCTATACAGATGTGAAAAAGGTAGAGGTGGACAGTGACTGCTCCTGGTTTTCCTAGGGAGTGCAGCCAGCCAGTTGGACAACCATGCCCTGGTAGGAACAGCCTTGCCTTCCATCCCACTGTGAGCTCCCAGCCACCCATCCCCCTGCCTCCACAACCATGCCTGCACAGCCAGCAGCCTGCCAGCTCCTCTACACCAGCTCTGTATAATTGCTCTTGCAGCTATAAATAATCTTTTTCTCCTTCTCTGCTCTTCTCATGACGGTCCCTGGGATGCAGAGGTTTGGCTTCCCCTGACTCAGCCCTCAGCGCTGCTCAGTCCCTTGGGTGCTGACAGGTGGCTGAGCAGTGAGGACAGGCTGGGGACAATGGGGAGGTGGCTCTGTCTTGTCTCTACAGCTGTGCAGAGCCACGTACTGGCCACATGCTGCATCCCAGAGGGATGGACCTGGGGGAAGGGGAAGGCATTTCAGGGAGGGAGGTACTTTTAAGTGAGTTTTGCTTACAAAGGTGAAAAATAGAACGAAGAAGAGAGAGAGAAAGAGAAAGAGAGAGAGAGAAAGAGAGAGAGAAAGAGAGAGAGAAAGAAAGTGAGAGAGGAAAAGAAAGAGATAAAAAAAGAAATAAAGAAAGGAAGGAAGGGAAAAATAAATAAATAAAGAAAGAAAGAAAGAAAGAAAGAAAAAGAAAGAAAGAAAGAAAAAGAAAAAGAAAGAAAAAGAAAAAGAAAGAAAGAAAAAGAAAGAAAGAAAAAGAAAGAAAAAGAAAGAAAAAGAAAGAAAAAGAAAAAGAAAGAAAGAGAAAGCATTTTCTTTTCCCTCGTACTGATTGAAGCAAGGAGAGCTTGCAGGGATTTGTCTCCACGTTCTGTGCTCTAGAAGGAAAGTGCTAAGAAAAGCTGCGTTTTCAACAACTCCTCCCCTTGCCATGAGAAGGCACCACTAGACTACAGTCACTGGCATCCCTGGGTGAGCTGTGCCCACCTTATCCTGGCACCCACAGCAGCAGGAGGCACCGTGCCAGGGGTGTCCAGGGGGACGAGTGTGGAGTTCCTCTCTACAGTGAGCAGTACCAGGAATGGCATGTCCCCATTCTTGCCCTCATTATCCCAAGACATGCCAGGTCTTGGCATCTCAGGGGGCATTTCTCAGCCATGGCTGCAGGAGGAAGGTGTATCACCAGCATGAACTTGGCCATCTCCTCATCCTGGTTTGGATGCAGATGCACCCCAGGGAGCCCATGGGGACAGACAGCTGCTAACAGGCATGTAGAAACCTTTCAGTGGAAACATTACTCTCCAGAGAAACACTTTTTCAGCAGCAGCTGTGAGATTCAAGTCATTTTCCCCCTTCCATTTAAGAAGATACCAATAAAAACCAAGCACAAACCTACACCGTGGCCCCATTTTTTCAGTGTAGAGGAAAGCAGAAATTACACTATTTTCTAAGAAAGTCATGACCCAAATGCCCAGGGTTTAAAAAAGAATTTTCCCTCTGAAAACAACCGCTTTCATCAGCTGGAGCTAAAATCCACGAGGCTTCCCACAGACAATTTCCTGGCTCTTTGAAAGCACCAGCTCCCCACTGGGTGCCCAAGTGGGCTTGGTGTCACCCCACTGGAGGACAGCGCTCAGTGTGACCTTTCCCTGGGTACCCAGCCCTGGCCGCTGCCCACTCACCAGAGCCAAAGCCGGCTGGTAATAGGGACCTAATTGAATCCACTGCAATTACCTTTCCCCCAGTTCTGTTCCCCCCCTGGAAGGCTGTGCTGTTTTGGGCTGACAGCAGCATCTGAAATTATCAGTGCTAATTCCCTATGGCTCTGTTTATTAGGCCAGAGGACTTCCCCAGAGTAATCAAACCCAGCCAGAAGATACATTAAGCCCACAAAACAAACATCGGTATTTGCAGCACAAAGACCTTCCTGTCTCATTAAGATCAATTAGGTTGTCTTGAGCAAACTTTCCCCTTTCTTTCTGCTAAGCCGGGACCATTAAGCCCATCCTCCACCTAAACAAGCTCAACAGCAAATCTGAAGGTGAAAAATACCCGCGCATCATTGCTTTACTTCCAAGCAGGCTCTCTTCAAAACGGTCTGCAAACATAAAGGCATCAAGGTAGGGTGGATATTCAGGACACCTTTCTCAGAGCCCTTTTCCCCTCAGGAAGGACGCACACACACAAGACACCTCCTCTCCGTTGCTCGGGGGACCATCCCATCTCACCGAACCCTGGCACAGGTTGCAGAATCCTCTCTGGGCTGCTGAGATGGTCTGACAGGCTGCCCTCCCTGCTCAACCTGGGTTGATATCTTGGTGTATTTATTGGAGGCCACAGCAAAGTCTTCCAGCTGGTGTAGAATGGCACGGCTCATCTGTGGCGCTGATTTACATGGAGCATCTGCTGCAAGGGGAAGGGAGGAATACATTAAAGCACTGTAAATTCAGGTGGTGGAGCAGCCCTGGCAGCCCTGGCTCCCCAGCAGCCAGGGTTAGCTGTCCCTGGCAGAGTGAAGGGTCTTGGGGGAGGACAGCTCCGAGAAATGGGGAGAAGTAATGAAAAGAAGTATTGACCGGTCCCCTGGCACCAGCTGTAAGTGGGGCTACATCTTGGGCTGCACCCTGACCCTCGTGGGCTGCACACATCGACACAGCAACTGCGGCCAAGCAGGGGGGGATATCCCCTCTCTCTAGGTCATAAGGACTACATGCAAATTCCCAGCCTGGCATCAGCGAGCAGAGGCTGGGTGTAAGCACCCGAAGCAGGGACTTCCACTGCCAATCCTCAGATCTGCAGCCTCCATCCCCAACTCCCTGCTCTGTAACAAGCCCACTTTCTCCCAGGCATGGCTGAGAATCAGAGAGAAGAGCAGATGTGACTTTGCTGAGAGCCAGCAAGAAGAGGAAAGACATAATTAAACTCCTGACTCTGGCTACAAACATTGCATAATGAAATTAGCCCCTCAGTCCCAGACTGTGAACTTCCTGCAGAGCAGGCGAGCGCAGACCGCAGTAGCAACCCTCTGAGGCTCCCACAGCAGTGCCAGCTCACCTTCAGGGGCATTCATTGGCCCCACTCAAGGCTGGGCATCTGCTGAGCTCCCCACAAAATCACTCCCCCAAACCTCATGAGGCTTGTGGGTGCCTGCACAAACTCATGGGATTCCCTCACCTCCCCACACCTGATCACGGACAGCAAACTCGTGTGCTCTCAAGTGTCCTTTTCCCATTAAACTTAAACATAGTAGGACTTCTGTAGGGATTTCTGAATCACCCCAGGTTCAACTGGAAGAGGAGACTCTCATTCCCAAAAAAGTGCAGCCTGGCACAGGACAGCATATACTCCAGGCAGCTCCTGACTCCTGCTGCTCGGAATCCCCAGCATGGGAGAGAACAAATTTGCAACTGCTTGTGAGCCAAGAAAATCATTCCAAGATGATATTGCAGGGGAAAGATGATGTTAATTCAATGGAGAGGGTGTCTGTGTGTTGCTTGGGGGTGGAAGAAAAGGAGGGAGGGGAGCTGCCCCTGCCAGATCTGAGAACCAGAGGAGAAGCTGATAGGATTTCTGCTAGAAGGAAAATAACATCAACCAGCCTCTGGAGATTGATCTTTTTCTCAGAAATTTTAACATGCAAGAACTGGCAAATAAACAGCAATTTTAGAGAGAACACAGAGGGATTTTTTTTCCTCCTTTTATTTTGGAACCCAGAAGAGGCAGCCATGCAGGTCTTGCCCGATTACTGTGCCAGGATGCCTGCAAGGGGAGGGCCAGGACTCGTGTAGATGCAGAAAAAATTACATGCTTACGTGGCCTGCTTAAAGGTTCATGCTGTAAAAATGGAATTAGGGCCTGGGTCTGCCAGGCACAGCTGGAAGCTGGTGTAGGATATTCCTCCTCTGGTGTACTTGTCCCAACCTTCTGCTCCATCCCTTCACCAGCCCAGCTGTGTGGGCAAGAGGCAGCATCTCTGCCCTGAAAGTTGGCTTCACAGGTACCTGATGGGACTAATCCAACACAGCAGAACTGCCATGTGGAAAGAGCCTGGAGCTGATGGTGCCATGCACATATGAATTTGTATCTTCCCCTTCCACTGGGGAAGCAAAACTGCTAAGTGCCCTTGATCCCAAATGGAAGGTGTTAGCTGAATTCCACTTTGAAAGTTCTGTGCAGCCTGGAGGACCTGTATCTGCAAGGACACTGAGAAGAAAAGAAAGCTTTGCAATGTGAAGTATAAAGTAGTGGATTGACAGAAGAGCCCCGGTGAAGTGCTCAGGCTGTTTTGAAGAGCAGCTTCTGCACCGAGCCCAGGATAAATCCATGGGGAGGACTCATGCTGGAGTGCCAGAAGTGTGAGGTGCTCCTGCAAATGGGCAAAGCCATTGCCTGAAAAATTGAGTGTTTGCAACTAATTATTTTCAGTAACTGACCAGCTTTATGGATGGTTGAATAATATTCATCAAATAAATTATTCATGATTCCTTTCCAGTGATCAGCAAATCAATTAGCCACAAACCTCCCTCCAATTATTCATCCAGCTCGAGCAGGATAAATGGGGAGATTTATGACACAACAAACGTAATGCATATTTCCAAACAGGGACCCTTAAGATCCATAAACCTTGTTCTGAGCTGGCTCAAATAACCCAGCACTGCGAGCCACAGTTAAACTCTCCAAGCTCACGCCTTGTGTGCTGCCTGCTCTTTAATGTCTCCTGTTACCCACCATGCCTGGGAGGGGAAGAAGTGTTGATGTGTGGGCACGGGGCACAGAGGCACAGTCTCAGGAGGTTCAGCAGGGCTCACAAATGATCTGGAAAGTGATCACAGACGTGTTCCTTGAACAAACTGGTAGATATGGCCAAGGCAAACACAAGACCTGATGCAGAAGTAACAAGGTAAGCAGCCTGTGGTGTGCATAAGATCAAGTGTGATGATGTACAAATCTCTACAGCTATAAACTCCACAGATATGGGCCTGTTGGAAAGCTGCATTTGTGCAAATTAACCTCTAGTGTTATAATTCACTGTAAAAGCATTCACACACCAAAATTAAGGAGTGTTGACAATATTAAGCTGCACAGTAAATGTAAGTAAGAGTTATTAGACTAACAAATAGTCAAATTAGCATAAGAGCTGCCTCTGCCTTGCTGGAGTAACAACATTAGAGGTTGTGTAAGTGAAGCATAATTCAGGGTAAGTGTGATAAGTGACCAGAACTGCAGAGCTATCTCCAAATTGCCCTGCTTTGCAAGACTTCCCATTCCAACCATGCTGGTGCTCCAACTCAGAATTGAGGTCTTCCTGCCATACTTGGCATGGACACAGATCCCTCATGGTAATCTACAGTACTGCTTGTTAATATGGTTGGAAATTAGAGTTGTGGCTGGCCCGCATAGATAAAGCAGGTCCAGATGCAGGAGGGCAACTGCTGTACACGCCAGGCAGAGCTTCTTTGCCTGCAGTGATGTAGGAACAGGCACAGGAATAGAAAGGCAGTCCGGAGGAAAAGCATCACTTGCAGCTTTGATTGATCTGGTTAGTGGATTAAGCTCATATTCATCTAAATACACTTGCTGCCTTAATCTGCTTTCATTCCGCTGCCTAGGAGGGCTCCCGTCTCACATAGTCCCATCCATCACTCCATAGGTTTCCTTCATTTGGAGCAGCTTTGGTTACAGGCAAAAGTCTGTGAAGACATCCGCCTTCTGTGTATGACCTGGTGCAGAGCAGTCTCCTGGCTTTACTTCCAGAAGTGCTTGGTTTGTCTGGGTTCACTAATTCTCCTGTAGTTTCATACCAGCAGAGGCAAATCATAGTCACATCAGGGACCTGTCAGTCATGAGAGGGGCAACTGCAGCTTGAGAGGAGTGAGAGACTCTGGGCCAGTCGATTCTGCATTCCACAAGGGTCCCCCATTCCTGAATTGAAGGGACAGTGCTTTCCTTTGCAAAGTGTGAAGGTGCAATGGTTCCCTCTCTGCAAAGTGCTGCGAGCCTGTGGGTGGGAAGGTGTGAGCAGGGCTTGCAGTCCAGTGCCCCTCTGCCCTACACCTTTCAGTGCTGCACGTCCACGGTGATGAGGACAGCTAACCAAGGAGCAACTTGTCCTGGACCACTGGTTCTGCATCCCTGGAAACACTCAAATTGAGACTGGATGTCTAAGAAGACAGGACTCACCACACTTCAGTCGCCACTCTCAAAAGCCAAGGTCTGTGGAGTTAAAAGGTTTATAGTGGCATCAGTTCCCATCCCTGTAATCCCCACACAAAGACCACATATGGCAGGGTGCTTTCAGTGCTGTTCAGGTTGGAGCTGCCACAGCAACGAAGCATTGTACCTGTGGCTGGGCAGGGCTTGGAGAGGTAGGAAGGCAGAGAGCAATGGCAGGAGGGGAATTGCAAAATGGATATTGAGATAGGGCAAGGGCCTTGGCTCCCCGTGGGTTGGTGCAGGACCTCTTGTCATGGCAGGACAGGCTACGGGGTAGGGGAAAAGACTGGGCAGCCCTCTTCCCATTTAACCTTAGAGTTGCTGAGCCACACCCGGGGTACAGCCAGGAGAGGAGCTTAAGGACAGTGTCCGGGGCTCTGGGGCTGACCACAGCTCCCCAGGGTGGTGACAGGGAGTCCTGGGCACTGGCAGCGGGATCAGCTCCAGAAATAGTGTCTGAGGACTCGGTGGCTCACGAACTGACAGCAGTGCCCGGGGATGGAGGCGGGGTGAAGGAGGCAGGGGGTCTGGGATGGAGATGGAGGCAGGGGGTCTGGATTCCGGTGTCTTTTTTCGGTCCCAGGGATGGGAACACCTGTCCCGAGGTCTGGGACCAATCCCAGACCCCAGCGATACAGGGACTGGATCCCAGATTGCTCCCGAGTGCCAAGAACGGGGATGGGGGACACCGGCCGCCGGGATGGCGGTGGCGGAAATCTCGGCTCCAGGTGACAAAGGTCCCACGGG
>NW_020884927.1:3885156-3960650 GCF_003945725.1 Corapipo altera
GCAGCCTCCGGGGCTGTCCAGCAGGTAAGGCACCGCCGGCAGCACCCGGCGGCCCCGCCGCCCCCGCTGCTCGGCGCCGAGCATCCCCCCTTACCTGCCGCGTTATCGACTCGCCGGGCTCCGGACGCGGCGCAAGTTTCCCCCGTTGCGGTCCCACCGGCTCCTACCCGCTACCCCCCCGCCGCTCCGCCATCGGGTGCTGCAGGGATGGGGCTGCCCCGGACTGCGCCCCCCCGCCGGCTGCTCGTCCTCCCCTCCGCTCCCCGCTTCGCTCCGCATCCCCCGGTGGGGCAGCGGCGTGTCCCGGGGTTGCGCTCGGGACCGGCCGCAGTGGCGGGGCGCCGGGGGCTGCGGCCAGGGGCGGGGGAGAGCACAGCCGGCTGCTCGGGGTGGTGCGGGAGAAGCCTCTGTTGCTCTTGGACCAAACTTGGCTGCGGGGAACCTGCTCTAAGGGTGAGAGCCCCGGGAGGGACCGTGGGACTGAGGAGCCCCGAAGGGCATGCCCGGAGCCTACTGCTGCGCAGCGTGCGGGTGCCTCGCCCCACGGGGTCCGTCCGGCTCCTGGGGATGCTCTCCGCTAGGCCTTGGCCAGAGGATGCGAGCACCGTATTGGTGCTCGGTCCTCCGCAGGAAACACGAACTCCCTCCAACCTTCTGGCAGCTGGGCTGAGTGCTGGGAGGCGCGGGATGTTCCCGTCTCCACCTTGGAAACACATCCCCTTTGCAGTCGACCACAGAAAGCGAGTGTGGGAGAGGTGTCACAGCCCGTGGGAGAGGTGGCACAGCCAGGGGCACGAGCAGGGGATCGGGTCTCCCTGGGGATGCTGAACATGTTCTGAGGGGAACCTGTCCCTCTCCTACCCTGCTAGCAGAGGCGCTGCACACCTGCAGATCTGATGTGCACTGAGGGACGTGGGTGCTCCTGGGGGTCCTGCCTCGCCAGTGCTTTTTGGTGTGGATTTTACTGCGGGGCTTTCCTGCGTGTGGAAAATCCCTGTTTGCAGCCTCTTCTTTCTTTTTCCTGCTCGGTGGCAGACTGTCACCATCGTGCAGATGGGCTGTGCAGCTGAGCTGTGACTTGCTGTGGGCGTGGGGTATCGATCTGCAGCTCTGCCCTGCAGAAGGTGCACTCCGCCTGGCACATCGCCTGGGGAGCCTGATTCTATGCTCCTCATCTGGAGGGAGGTCAGATCTGGAGTCCTCTCCTGGGACATGTCACTGTCATACTTCTCATCGGGCAGCTGGGCTGCTCGCATGAGGGTTTAGATGTCCTGTGATGGTTTATGC
The DNA here is from genome assembly GCF_003945725.1 of Corapipo altera. Classification (NCBI taxonomy): domain Eukaryota; kingdom Metazoa; phylum Chordata; class Aves; order Passeriformes; family Pipridae; genus Corapipo; species Corapipo altera. The sequence goes on from NW_020884927.1 coordinate 3,886,444, forward strand.
TGGGAATCTGGAGCCACTTTCACATGGGTCCACGGTAATGCCCAGTCCTGGTACCATCCCCTCCATACCTCCCAAGCTTGCTGAGCCTCACGGGTCCTGAGTGGCTCCTTAATCTGCCAGCGTTGATGCTGTGCTGGGCTGCATTCAGGATGCGGGATGTCCAAGCTGTTGGTCATATGTCACAGGTAGCACTTGGCTTCTCCCTTGTATTCCTGTTGTGTGCAGAGGGTGTTCTGAGTTTATCTGCAAGAATGGATGGGAGTGCAAGACTCTGATCACTGCGTGCAAAATCCTCCTCCAGAAATCTCTTTCTCCCCAGTGTTGCTGACATAAGATGAAATAAGCACAGATCCTGCAATTTTAGGGCTCTCTACCAACAGTAGATCGGGCTGAATATAAGCCGTGTTTTTATGTTTCACCAGATTTTTATCTGTTTCCCAATGCAAAGCTATTGCTGTCAGAATGAAAACAGATGTTTAGCTGCCTGTTTAAGCCAGTTTTACACAAAAATGCCTCTGGTTAGGACACTAGCAGTATGAGGATCTCCAGCCCCATCCCATTTACCTGTGACTTCAAGGGCTGACTGAGCATCACTGTTCTTAAACTCCTCTGGTTACTATCAGAGAGGTATCTCCCTGCTCCCTTTAGAAAATAATATAAAATACAAAAAGATGTGCAAATGGTGGAGGAGCAGTGAGCTGAGGAAGTGAGGAGCTGAGGAGCATTTCCTCAGAGTGATGAGCCGAGAAAGCGAGCGTGGCTTGGCACAGTGTCTCACTTGGAGCTCTAGTCTGGCACTGAGTCCCCAACGCTGCTTCCCTCTGTCCCCATCTGGCTCTGGGTGCCTTACTGTGCACTGCAGGCACCCCAAGGAGCTCTTCAAAGGAAACCCAGTGGAGGATCTGGGCCCTTGCCGTGGAGAGGCAGCAGCAGCAGTGGGATGGATATCCATCCCCAGGAGTGCCGTGAACACATACTGAACTGGGAGACATCCTGACTTATTCTGTTATTTAGCACATGGATCCAGAGAGAGAGTGCTTTCCTGTGTATGTTTTTCTGCTTTAACAAACTGATAGATTGCTATTTTGCTATGGGCCACCTAAAAGCACAGCCCGTACACTGTGTTGGAGCTCATCATCTTACTGGTTTTCTTGTAGCTACTGAGACTGTAATTCTGCCAAGGGGTGGTGGCAGGAGAGTCCTGCAGGTCCTGCTGCAGGCTTGGGGTCTCTTGCTTTGTGGACAGGGGTACAGAGCAAGCTAGCACTGGCCTGAAAGGCCACAGCAGGGCTCTGCTGATTCCCAGCTTCCAGGGTGCTCCCTTTGCCTGTGCAGCTTGCTCCTGGTGCTCTGACAAGTAGCTTTGTGTGTAAATGGGGATTTCTTCAAAACTCCTGGGAGGAGCAGCTGGCAACAAATAGCTCAGAGTGGGCAAAAAACCCGTGTGTGTGTGTGTGTGTGTGTGAACTCCAGTCTAAACGGGAGAGGGAAAACATCCAGAGTTACAGAACTAATGCAAATGGAGTTGGCTTTCATCTCTCCCTGCAGCATCCTTTGTGGAAGGCATTTGCATTTCCCCAAAGTCAGTTCACTACCTATCCTTCAAGCAAATCCAGAGCTACAGAGCAAAGGAAAGCCTGTTTACAAGGTGTGGGTTGTCTCTCCAAATCTGAAGAGAACTGAACTCAAAATATTTGAGAATTGAAAGATCTTATTTTAAGGTAGCAACACTGAACACAGCAGAGGATGGCACACACAGACTGCGGTGTGCCTCACTATTGAGTATAGAGTCAGGGGATCATTTCTGAGCTCTTCATGTGGGAGGGTGACTGCAGAAGGAGGGGTGGATGGGACACTCATGAATTCCTCTGACCTCCCCCTGGCACAACTCTGCAATGCCACCAGCATGTATGTGTTCCTGCAAGTGGATGCTGGAGCTGTCTAGCCCTGCTTAGATGTGTGGGAAGACTCCTGTGGCTCCCATCTAAGATCTACCGGTGTTGGGGTCCCCAGGAGTCCTTAGTGGTGTATGGGTCTGCTGGGGCTGGGAGCTGCAAACAAGCTGCCATTCCGGAGGAACCCTCCAGCCCAGCAGAGGCACAAACAAAACAGGATTTCATGAGCACTCTAGCAATAGCTATTAGCTATGCTAAAAGGATTAACAGCTGTGCAGGAGTCATCAAGTGTTTAAAACATAACTCAAGCATCAAAGGCAGCTCTTATAGGCTCACATTTTCACATCAAGTAACTGTGAAAATTTCTATCCAACTTAATTAAAACATCCACTAGGCTCGTTAAAAACAAAAAAAAGAAAAAAACAAAGGCCTTTCTTCCTTGAGTACCAAGACATTTTGAAGAGAGGAGTTTACAGCAAAGTATGCAGACTTTTTTTTAAAGAATCGCTTGTGTGAAAGTCTCCTGTCTCCAGATCAGTGCGGCTGATTAATCTCAAGCTTTCCAAAAAGGAAATAAATATGGTTTTGGTTTTGGTTTTGTTGTTTTGCTTTTACCTTGGCTAGGGACCACAGAAGAAAGATGAAAAAGTGAGAAGAGCTTTGTAGAGAAAGTTAGATAAGAGGGTGGAGGAGTGTCAAAACTAGACCTATAATAGGAAACAAACCACTGAAGTGCTGGTGAAAGTACCTTTCATCTTGAACACTCCAAGTGCTGTGCAGTGCATGAATACACACGGGAGCTGAAAAATAATCGACAACTAGCGTCACCACCTTTGCTGTTACAGAGTCACCCCAGGCAGGTCACAGGCTCACTTGCCATCAATCCCTGACTGCCTCTTCGCTTTGGATTCAGTTTAGGGCCCCTCCCTCCAAGAAGGACATTGAGGTGCTGGAGCATGCCCAGAGAAGGGCAACCAAGCTGGTGAAGGGTCTGAGGCAGGAGTTATATGAGGACTGGCTGAGGGAGCTTGGGGTGTTTAGACTGGAGAAAAGGAGACTCAGGGGAGACCTTATTTCTCTCTACAATCACCTGAAAGGACATTGTAGCAAGGTGGGGGTTGGCCTGTTCTTCCAGGTAATAAGTGACAGGACAAGAGGAAATGGCCTCAAGGTTCACCAGGGAAGGTTTGGGTTGGATATCAGGAAAAGTTTCTTCACTGAAAGGGTTGTCAAGCATTGGAACATGCTGCACAGAGAAGTAGTTGAGTCACCATCCCTGGAGGGATTTAAAAGATGTGTAGGTGGGGCACCTAGGGACATGGTTTAGTGATGGATTTGGCAGTGTTCAGTTAGTGGTTGGACTGTATGATCCTAGCAGTCGTCCAACCTAAATAATTCCATGATTCTGCGATTCCATGGCCAAGATATGTTGTTGCTAATCAGCCTCATCCCAAGCCCCTGCCCTTGGGCGCTTGGTTCTAGGCAGCAGCACCCTCATCTCCCATAGGAGATGTGATTTGATTCTCCTTGCCAGTGATGTGTCCAGTCTCAGTGATGTTGGGTCATCCCCAGGCTTCAGCATGTATTCCTCCCAGCCACTCCCACGCTCCTCTGTCTGCCTCAGAGGTCTCAGTTATTTCAAGTGCCCTGGGGAGATATAAAATAGGTAGACAGACTCCCTCTGTACAAGGTATAACTTGGGTGGTGCCACTGGAACTAGGGGTGCATTAAAGACAGTATTTTAACTTAGTAAATGCTTTTTTGACATCCATAGAGGCCTTGAACATTACAGGATTTCATCCCATTATGCTAATTTTCTTGGTTTTGATTAATAATTAGCACCCCCACAAAAAGAGTTAAATAACTCTTTTCTTTCCTCTTGTTTATGTGTCAGTTTGATTTCTTCCTCTTCACACTGTCCTGCCTTGTCAGACGTTGCCTGAAGGGCAGTGCTGTGAAATGCCACCAGGAGCTGAGCTGCTCCTACAGCATCTTCCCAAGAGGATTTGAAGCACTCCTTCCTTCTTTCCTTCCCACTTGGCCATTTTCTCAAGGCAGATTGTAGGACTTGAGCAAACAGTTTTCTGTCCCTGGGAACCCTCTGGGTTACCCCTGGGGACCAGCTGTGCTCCAGTGCCGTGGAGAGCAAGCTGCTGTCGTTCAGGGCTGGTGGCACGGGAAGGTGTGCGAGCACAGGCTTTGTACCCGTGCATTCAGTGCACAGTCGGGAAGTGAAACACAGGAATTAGGAGGTAGACAGGGTTTTTCCATCAAGCGTTTATAGCACCTTCCTCACTTTGTGTCTAGACATAGCTATAAATGCGGGAGAGGGCTATTACCTAGGAATAAAAGTACTGAAACTAGCCCTGGAGAGCTCATTGCTGTATTTCCAAGGAACTGGGAGATTCCTTGTGATTAATGCAACAATATCAAAGGCTATAAACTCACCACGGTTGGGTACTGAGTCAGGGGATACACTTACAATGTACCTGCCACTTGCAGCTTAGGCTAAGCATTAGCTACGGTCTCTCACCAGCCCCTGGCCATTCCAAGGGCTGCTGCTTGCTTACAGCTCAGGGGTTGAGCTCTGCTGACTCCACCAGATGCAGTGGCATCATAAAACAGCGCAGTGATCGCCAGGGTCCGATTTCTCATTGCAGTGTGGACCAGCGGTGGTGTGGAGGAGAGGAGAGGTCGTGAGTGGAACCCAGGCTGTGTAGCTCCCAGGGAAAGTGCCTTCATGCCTGGTAACTTCAGGCAGGGACAGCATAAGCTCTGCTGTGTGCATGGCAACACCTGTGCAGATGGGAAATGCCTGGGATCAGATCCCAAAACACCCAGTCCCCATCTCGATCCCATAAATAGTGGTGGGAGAAGTTATACCGCAGAGATCTCATTTTTTGGATGCAAATTCTGTTCTCTGATCTCTGCTTCTGCCATGTCCAGCACAGCAGGGTCTCAGTCCCTGCCTAAGGCTTTACAACACTGTTATAGCATCAGCAAAAGTAATAAAGAAGAGAATGGGCTCCCTGGAAAATACCAGGAAGCAAAACACTGACACTTTCTTGACAGTGTCCATAGTGAAAACACAAAGACTTATTTTTTTCAGCTGAGAGGAACCTACCTACACTACTCTGAATGATGGAGTGAAGTGGCAGGGGATGTCTCTTCTGATCTCTTGGTTGAAGGGCTGTGATTACAGAATGAAAAAGGGGAGGGAAAGGGTCACATGGACCTGCTAGCCCATGGCTGACCTACTTTCTGAGGGAGGAAGGGTGTGAAGGAGCAGCATGGCAAGTGGTTGTGCAGCAGGCAGGAGGTGGGAAATTTGGGTCAGCACCTTTGTGTCTGCAGGAGGTGCTCTCCAAGTTAGGTTTCATCCCCCAGGTTAGTTTTCCCCCTCCAGATTAGGTTTCCTCTGGAAATTGGGTGCTGTGTCCAGGCTTTATTCCCTCTGCAGAGTTTTCTTGTGTTGCATATTCAGGATTAGGAGGCGCTTGGGTAACATGGCCCCTAAGTACCCAAAATCTATTAAAAATTGCTCTCACTTGACTCCGTAAAGAATGCCATTGGGAATACAGCAACGTTTCTTGGATGTGAGTAAATATTGGCCTTGAATGAACTTGCTGATAATGGGAGATAAGTTATCAACAGCTGTTTAACCTAATATTACTTCCATACAAGATAACACTGAGCTCTTTCAAGAGGTTAATAACTAGATGCAGAATCCATCACTGCATACACAGACACCTGACAAAACGCAGCCTTAATTTTTCCCCTGGAGCTTTATTACTGATGAAGGAGCATGTAGCAGGGAAATGTGCTGGGTGGGTCAGGTCTGGCTCCAGCAGCAGCCAGTGTTATTGAGCTTGTGGCTCTGTGCAGTGATCAGGGGGACAGGGGTGCTTTCCTGAGGGTCTAGCTCCTCCAGATCAAAGGGGCTAAGATGGCATCGTTATATTAACAGAGCTTTTGCTGCTGCTAATCAGCCTTGAATGTGGGCAATGCTTGTATTGCACATCTGAGCACAGTGATCACAGAGCAAAGACTGAAGGAAGGCAAGTGGGTTATGCCTGGCATTAATACAGATATTTGGGAGGTGGTGTCAAAACACGAAGTGTGGATTAGTTGCGGATCACAGGATCACCACAAAAGGGATTGCAGCTGATGCTATACAAGATTTTAGCCCACAGTTGTGGGTCTGTTCCAGCCTGCTGATGGATCTGTAGTTCCACAGGTTTTTAGAAATAAGAGTTTGGCAAAGGCTGGAAGCACACAGGCAGACTGGAAAGGTTTCTCTGCAGAAGGACTTCTTCCCAGGCATCTCTGAAAGCATGGAGCTCAGGCAGAGGGTCCTACATGTCTCCAACCACCTTCCCACTACCACAATGCAGGACTACACTGGCTATTTTAATTATGTTCCTCTCACTTGATCCTGGCCATGGATGCTGTAGACTTTCAGCATTCAGCTTCACAAGTCAGAGCCAACTGCAGAGGGAAGGGCTGGGGCGGGATGTGGAGGGTGTGGACCACAGTCTGATCTCTTCTTCCTGCAGGACCCACAGGGCGTCTTAGTGCTTTCCCTGTGTTTTTCACCATTGTTAATGCCTGGCTGGGACATGCCTTAGATGTCTCTGAAGACACTGATCTGCTTGACTGAGCCCTCGGTGGAGGCTCCTGGCAGGGCTGGGCTGGCTTTTGGTGCTCCTGGCTCACAGCCCCTGCTTTATCCAGCAGACCACACTGCTGCTCAGCAAAGCTGGCTGCAGATGCTAGGACAGCAGCTGCAGTCCTATTGACCCCTGTGGGGAGGATAAGTCCAAATGAAGACCCTTGGAAATTCAGCACAGAATACAAAAATCTGGCTGCAAATCTGAGGCTCAAACTGTGATATCTCTGCAGACAAACACATGTGAGAGCCCAGCTGTCCATCCACAGAGAGCCTGCATGGGTTTGATGCTTGGGATACATAAGGAAAACTTCATCCTTTCCCGTGAGCCCATCACATCTTTTCCTTCTCCCAGAGGAAGCATCTGAAGTGGATCCCGGTCCCTGCACCCATGGAGGAGACAAATCCTCAGCTTCCCTGGGACCAAGGGGTTTTTCCTTGGGTCATGAGTCTGGAGGGAGCAAACAGATGAGCACCTTGGAAACATCCAAACTTCTCATGGTCTCAGGGCTGGAAGGGTCAGAGAAACACTGTGACCCCCCAAATGAAAGAAGTCTCTCTATATCCCACCACTACAAGAGCTGTTGCACAAGTAGATGGGCACATGTGCGGTTTCAGGCCATGTTGCACTCCTGGTGTTTATATCCTATCTGTTGGAATAGCTGGGAGCAAGGGCTGTGTGTGCTGGAGGCACTCTGGCCTTCCTCACTCTCCAGCATGTTACACGCTCCAGGTAGTTGCTTTTGGACCAGCCCCATTAAATGGTTCGTAGCGTTCCCTGCTTAAGCAAGCACATCTCTGGAGTCTTGCTAGTAGCTCCAGTTAAGAAGAAAGCTGTGTTATTAATCCTTGTATGTGGCTCCTTTTTCCCACCTCAGGCATTCCAGCTGAACTTTTCCCACCGTGCTGTTTGCAAACGAGGCAGCGTGCGAATGTGCCGTCACCTTCCCACACACCAGACCCAGCAAGGCAGCAAACAAATGGCAGGTCCCTGGTTGTCCTTAGCAATTAGCAAATAGCTCCAGCTGCCACTGCTGCTGCTCTGGGATGGCTTTTCTCTTCCCTGTGCATTCATTTCTGCAACAGCAGCAGAGTCAGGCAGTGCAGGTTCACTCTTTTATAGCTACCCCCTGCCCTTGCCCATCATTTACACGACAAGGTTAAAGTGCAGTGTGATAGCAACTTTATTATTAAAGATACCGAGTTGTTATGTTATTAAAGTTAGGTCAGCCTGGGCTAACCCTTGTGGACTTCTGTGCCTGCATTTAAAAAGCACGAGAAATTCCTGTAGAACTGTTAGCTTTCCTCATTCTAAGGCTGGGCAAGTTCTTTGTCCAAGCAGCTGCTCCCTGCTGTGGACTGTAACCTTGTGATTCTCTTCTAGAGCTGGATTTTAAGCTCCTGCTGAAGTTTGCCTTTGCAAGCAGGATCCTGGCAGGCAGCAGCTTCCCTGGTTTTCTGCATTTCCAGGAGAACCTGCTGTGTTGTGGTTCTGCTGACCAACACCTCCCCTTGCCCTGTGCCATCTTCATGCCAGCACTTCAGCTCCTCAGTGTGCTGGTACTGCTACCAAAGCTCATGCTGCTGCTACACATTCTTTTCCTGGGCAGCTTCCACATAATTAGTTTACCTGCGGAGCTATTGGCTCCTGTTTTAAAGCTTTCTTTTAATCTCTTTGCAAAATATCCAGCTTCTGGTTTACTCTTGTTTGAATTCCCCTGATGTATCTTGAATTTCGTGGAGCATGACCGCTCGTTTTCAGGATGCAGCACAGCAGCAAGCACCTCGGGCTCCCCGGGAAGGGGAGCCTCTTCCTTCCACTCCTCCCCATCCCTCTGCAGTTCCAGCGATATAATCACTGGCTTGCTTAGCTCTCATTTCCCTGATAGAAATCAATCTCATGTTTTCTTTGGTGTCTCCTTTGATATCTTGACTTTTCTGATCTTCTCACTTTTTCTGCAGCTACACAGCTCACCCAAACTAATAACCAGCACAATTTTTCGCCTCATGTAGCATCGTGTGCCCTCAGACCCTGGGCAGTGCTTGTGCCTCCCTCGCTCAGGATGGAGGTCATGGTGGGGCTTAATCACTTTGTAATTAATTTTGTCCTCCTGTGTAACCAGGCTTTGGCAATGAATCCATGCAGTCCTACACAGATCTTGCCTCAAATTGATGGGTTCACAAGAGTAGCATTGCTTTGAACTCCTTCACACCTAAGTCTAGCAGGGGGAGTATAGGAAGTTTATAGCTGCAAAAGAACTTTGCAAAGTTGCACTGTGCTCGATTTCCATGGCAAAGGAAAAATAAAACAATGCAGGAGAGAGGGAAGAAAAAGTAGAGAAAAATGCAGCAGACATAAACAAAGAAAATGATGGAGAGGGGAGAACAGGCACCCACACTGTGGATTTGTGGGGAATTTATAAACCTGAAGCCAAGTAATCACAGTTTGGGCAGCTTAAGTGACTATTGGGACTCATTGTTCTTCATTAACCTTCCAGCCACCTGAGTTCAGGTGTCAGCTCAACATCAAACTGCAGCTGATCAAAATTTTCTCAGTTTGAAAAATTGCGGGGAAATTGGGTTTTCAAGTGGCTGAATGTCATTTTAAGAGGCCCTTGCCTTCCTCAATATTGTTAAATCATTCAATATCAAAAAATTGAAAATGGATATTTGGGCCTGAAAACTCAGCTCTGGGCTCCAGCTGAAAAGAGCTGAAAAAATGCTGCAGTGTTTATTTATAAGTGAGGAGCCTGTGTTTTTCCCCATGCACCATGGGGGTTTTCTTCCCCCTGCCTCCCCAGAGAGCTGGGGCAGGATTCAGGTGTTGTCTTGCCCAGAGAGCAACATAGAAAGCAACTTCAGTGAATAACCTTGTTTTTCATCTTTCTCATCAGGGGATGCTCTCCTTGCCTCAGCGGTAGAGGATGTGCAGGGAGAGAGTAAGAAAGACACCATCAAACTGGGAAAGCCATCCGGCTCGAGTAGCTCTGGGATGAGGATTGTCCATCATGGCTGTTTATTTGTTTGGGAGGGAAAGTGGAAGTGGGTCCAGAGTGTTAATGAGGCTTTCCCTGAATAGCTCGACTTGTCAGTGGCTGAGAGAGACACGCCATGCAAACCCTGGGTCTTCTGTTTTATTTATGTGTTGCTCACCTGGAATATAGCAATTACTGCTGGAATGACAGGGGTATCAGATGAAAACTGCCAAGTGAGGCATTAGTTGTGGTGGATGTGGTGAGGAGTGCCCGTCTTGGAAGATGTGGTGGAAGCCAAGGTGAGCAGCCTGGATGCAGTCAAAGTGACTGAGGGAGTCACCGTGGGTGCTGATGCCACCAAGGCACCCCTGATCAAGGCCTTTCAGTTCCATGGTGGCCTCCTACAAAATTCATGGCCACTCTACAGCGCAGTGGGACTGACCACACTTTTGCATTACATTGACAGCAGAGCAACCTGGTCAGAGAAAGTCATAGACAAAATGTATGAGATCAGGCATGCAATGTTCTTGTAGCATTCCCCAAACTCGGTGGGACCCTGTACCTGCGTGAGGGAATTAAGGGACCCTCCTAAAACTTGCAGCTTGGTGTCACGCTGCTGCTCAGCACTTGATGGGGCAAGCTCTGCCTGTCTCCTGCACTGGGGTATTCTTCAGTGGCTGTTGCTGTAAAGGTCGTAAGGTAATGCAAAATCCTACCAGTAGCTTCAACTGATCTTCTCTGTCACGTTACTGAGTTTAAAACAAAGTATTTTCAAGTCATCACTGGGAAGGAATTCATCATCAGCCGTCTGTCAAGTTTAATTGGGTTGTCCTGTAAAATATCTTGCATATAAGTAAATCAAAAAGAGTGGGGCTCATAAAAGGGCCAGCATGTGGCACATTGATGTTATTTATAGGCTTCTCTGTGATGCTCATCACCATGGCAGCTATGAAGGTCGATGCTCACAGTTGTACGGGAATGCCACATATGTTTTTAGAAAGCCAAGTGTATGAAATGAAGCGGTGCTTACGTGTTCCCGTGGAGCTGGGAGGCAAGGCTGTGGTGTCCTGCAGGGAGGCCCCAGCTCCGGGACCGTGGGATGGGTGGGAAAGGGGACATGGCAGGTGATGGCAGGTCTGTGGGCTGAGGGCTTCCGGGGTTGTAGAGCCCACAGCTTTGGTGCCCTGGGTGATGCATCCTGACATCTCCTTGGGAAAGTTGGGAATAAACCAAAGGGGCCAAAAGTACCCATGTAGAGGAGGATGGAAATGCCTTCATCCAATTTCTCCTCTTCAGGATGAAGCACTCATTACCAGCCTGTTTTTCATACCTTTCTGTTTAATTGTACTGAAGCCAGTGGTCATTGCTCTGCTAGTGTGTGATAGAAGCTTACTTTCTACAGCTGGCTTTTTTATAACATTCTTTCTTCTTAAAAAGCGAACAAAAGCAGCATCTCCTCATGTCAGTTCCATAACTGGCACATAAAAAGCTTGCTCCAGCCTCATCCAGGCAGAGCTGGTTTGAGCATCTGCACCTCAGCCTCCACCTGGAAAGCATCCTCTTGCAAAACTGTTATCAGTCCCAGCAGCAGTGCTGTCTCCAGCAGCAATGCTCCAAAATTACTCTCGGGGAGATGTATAGCACACCCTCAACGTGGTCCTTCTATTACAAAACCACCTGACCTTTTAGATGGGCCAGTAATCCCAATTCCTCCAAATACATGGTCAGGGTCTTTTATTGAATACATCTTTGTCTTCTTGCTTGCATCAGGGTGTCACAGCTCAGCTGTGACCCTAGAAACCCAGGACTTTAAGCCAGTCCTTCATGGATCTCTCTCTCCCTCTGAGAAAAGCTTGCTATAAACATACATCTTCCTTCTCCTTAGCTAGCTGTGGCTTTCCCTTATTTTGTCAGGAGTTTTTTCTCTAAGGACAGGAGGGGGTCTCTTCAAGAGGGTAGTTTTTCAGCAGTGTCCCTGTCGTGCACGGTGTCTTTCCTGTCATCCCTGCTCCTCTGCAACAGAAGCCAAACTATGCTGTATTCCCCTCCTATGCAGGTAAGCAGGTGATTCTTCTCCTTCTGTTCATGTCTCCTCTCCTTGCTCTCTACAGGCAGCCTTAGTTCCCTGGCAGCTGTTAGTGATGGACCTTTTGTTTCCACTAAATAAGTGCTGTTTCCCCATGACTGCCACCCCTGGGCTCTAACTGCTCCCAGCCCTGCACCTGAGCTGTAGCGAGGACACGTTCCTCACTGTGTCAGGAAAGCCCCAGGGGACATAAAAGTCATTATTAAACTCACTGTTTCCACCTGTTGATGGTAACAGTATTTCTGTTCCTGCAGGAGCATGGAGGCTCTCACATACACGTTTGTAAACATTCAATTTATGCTTTCTTCATAACATTAAAGTGCCTTTGCCAAAGGCATTTGATAAAGAGTTGAAGTAAATAAACTCACTGGGAATTTTGTTTTTTCTGGGAAAGTCAGGGGCTGTCCTGGAGCTTATACAACCACTCCCAACCACAATAATTTACTGCCCCGGCATCCACTTTTAGTCCCACAAACATGATGGGGCCTGCTTGTAGAAATGAACCCATGTGGGTAATGAATGTTAGGCAGTTGGTGCGATGCTTTCTCTGCCTCCTACAACTCCATTCAAGAGCTCTTCTTGCAGAGCAAATACATGGGGTCTCTTTTTAGTCTAAGACTAAAAGGTTATTAAGCTTTATTCAGTGGAAAAAAGATTGCAAGGCGATTCAGCTTGCTAGCTAGGTCATGAATCCGTGTATATGTTATGAATGGAAACTATATGCATGTGCTCTGGGCTTTGCCCAATCATATCAAGCAGTAATACAAGTCAAGATGAAAATAAATCTTAATACCAACATGCCCTACATGAAGGAAATACTTATTTTACATAAAACCTAATTTTAGCACGTCAAAACTGTAGCTGATCCACTTTGTCTCACCACAACTTTACATAATGACATACATATAGGTATGAATATAGATATTTGTATACATGCTCCTTTCCCCCCTATTTTTTTGCTGAATGTAAGTGCCCCAAGAGCCAGGACTTGTTCTCTCAGCGGGGACTCTCTCTGCACACTCTCAATCCTTCTCTCCCTCACCTGAGCACAGGGAAGGCAGCATGGGCACCCAGCCCTGCCATGTTAACACACAGCGTGATTTCTCTGAGCAGCAGCAGTTGAGAAATACCAAAGCATGGCTTTAGTGCTGATTTCCAGCATCGCTGTGATCAGTTGGGTAAAAGGAAAGGCTGACGGGCGTCAGGCCCAGGAGATGCTGGCAGGGGATGCTGCCTGCAGCTCTGCCTCTGTCGCTGGCCACAGCTGGCCCCGCTGCAGTGATCTCAGCGCTGGCAAAACAGCACCATCAAAACTGCAGCATGGGATTGAACAGAGTGCATACCCTTTGTCTGGAGAGAGAGCTTGGGGAACACCAGAGGTTGTGAGGGAATGCCCTGGGGGAGTTAGAATATGCTCCAGTGCTTTGGAAAAAGTAGCAGAGAGTTTTGCTTTTCAGCATGAGAATAAAAGTACTTTCCAGCGTTATGCTTTCCTGCATCCTCCCCATGCAGAGTTCATTTATGCAGCTATATTAACTTCCACTTCACCTTTCCGTGGGGCTTCCTTCCCCCGCACACTTTTTCCTGTGAACAGCCCAGACTCCTTGAGCAGAGATGGTTTTGTAGGAAAGGTTTGGATGTCCAGCAGTGGGATGGCATCAGGAGAAGCCCGTCTCGTTCCTCCCCAACCACGCAGTGGTTCACACAGCAGCCTGTGCCAGCCAGCTCCTGGGGACAGCCCGCAGACCACAGCCATACTGGGGCTCACACAGCCTCTCCCCGTGATGCTTCTGCCTGCCCGAGTCCTTCAGGGCTGGGATGTGGGGCTGGTGACCCCCATGGTTGCACTAAGAGCCTTGTGATCCTTGCTGCCTGGGAAGGCACAATGCTCTTGTGTGGCTGCAGGAGGATTTTGGATCACACTGGGAGCCAGTGTGAGGTGTCTAACGCTGGTAGCTGGATATAAGGCTCTGCCTGTGAGCCAAGCCAGGCTTGCAGGCTTGGGAGCCAAAAGCAAAGTTTTTGGATCCCTTTACAGAGTACTGCTCTGATTGTAAAGCCTCTCACAACAAGACTGTTGTGGGAAGCCCAAATGCTTGGGAGCAGCTACTGGTGCTTATGTGAGGCCACGGTGGTGTGGAGTAGCTCCGGAGAAGGGAACATCCATGAGAATGTGTATGGGTGTGTGGATCCCCAGAAGCTGCTGGGAAGGGCTGTGCTGGGGTACTGCCCTTCTAGTGATGAGAAAGGGCTGCCAGAGCCATCCTGAAAGGAGAAGAGAGGTGCTGCTGCCCTGGGAAGGTGCAGTCCTAGCCCCACCACTGGAGGAGCAGAGCAGGTAAAGGAGATGAAACGACCTGCTGCTCTCTGCTTATTAAAAGAAAATGGTGTTTTCTGGCAGCACTACAGATCTGACACCTTGATCCATTGAAACGTTCTGAAAATATAAATCAGGAGGCAGCGATCAAAGCCCCCGGTGCAGGGAGAGTTTCTCCTCCCCCTTCTGCCCTCTCCCAGGATAGGAGAGCCCCAGTACCTGCTGGCAGGTAGATGTGGACAGAGTGGATTATGAATGTGGGCTCCCACAGCAACACCAGTTTGTGGGGAGGTTTGACTGGGTGATGCATCACTGAGCCCATCACTTCTGGCTCAGCCCGAGCAGTTCTGGAAGGAGAAACTGATTGTGATTTAAAGATGTCAGAATCAGGAAATCCATCATGTCGCTCGCTAATCTGCTGCTGTGATTGATTACCCTCCCCATTAACTGCCTGTTACAGATATACACCTTATTTCCAACCTAAATTAGTCCCTGGGCATGGCAGCATCATGTAATGATGCATGGAGGAGTGTGCAGGGGCTGAGTGGCAGCAGGGGAGCACAGGCTGAAGGTATGGGCACCTACTGCCATGATTGTGTGGCTGCTGCCAGCACCCATGGGCCAGGAGCAAGGGGAATGTGAGTCCCCGTGATGGATACTCCCAGAGCAGCTGGGGATGGGACCCCCGCTGAAGGGCTCCAGGACTTTGCAAGGGTGGTGAGGTCTGCAGGAGAGGGAAAAGGGATGGTACCCTGCCCCAGCCACTCAGGGGAGCATACTCAGGACCTGCTCTCAGAGCAGTACATCATGTACCAGTCCCCTTCCCACGCAGAAGGATCTTCTGGCAAACAAACAAAAAAGAGTCTTGCTCTGGCTCTGAGCTAAATTGTGCAGTAAATTAAGCCTGATCTGCATGAAATTTCCTCCACGTGTACGTTCCAGGGTGAACCTGCTAACAGGTTTTATCCAAATTCTCCTGTCTTTTGTCTTTCATTTAAAAAGTTAGAATCTCCTGTAATTGCCTCTGCACTCGTGGAGAACTGGGTAACACTAAGAAACCCTCTGGTGGCTAATTGAATGCCTTATAAATGTTCTGACTGTAAGCAAAGTTCTCTGTCTTACATTATAAAGATATTTAGGTCCAATTCTGTGCTAGGGTGATAATTTTATGAGGGATTTTCATATCTTTTGGATGCAATATGGAATGGATCATTACTTTTTTTACACTTAATTGCTTTTATCATCCAGAAATAGTCAGTGTTTAATGATAATAAAGAGTATCTGTTAAGGAGGCCAAACACCACAGCCATTATTGCCTCATGGTGCTCCAGTGCACAGCTCCTCAGTACAGCATGTCATGTGTCACCCACCCTCCTGGGCAGAGGGGGATGCTGAGGCCAGGGGAGCAGCAGTTCACCACAAATCACCCAGAGGGGAAGAGCCCTTTTCCAGAGGCTCGGACCAAAGACCTGCAAAATGGGAATTGTCTTGGTTTCTCTAGCATCCATGTTTCCTGCCTTTCTGGTACCTTCCCCCCGGCAGCCAGTGCACCAAGAATGCTTCTGCAGCAACTGGATGAGGTGGCAGAGCCCCCTGGTCCAGGCACCAGGCTCAAAGAGGGGACCAGGAACAGTCTGCTTTGGTCCAACACATGGCAAGCACAGAGCTTCTCTGGAATCTGCTGGATTGCCTTGAACAAAGGAAATTTGCTGCTCTTCAGGCAGCCGGATTGCCTGCTGGGCCGAGCTGGCACCTCTCTGCCAGCTTTGCTCCTTGGAGGCAGGGATGCAAATCCAGGTCCAGATGTTTGCTTACTCATGTTGCCCATAGCTTTCTAAGAATGCATTTTTCAATGGCCTTCTACAGCTTTTAATTAAAAGCACTTGCATCATTTATTAATTATTTATTAACTCTTTATAGATGCTTGCAAGGCTGTCATAGACATCAGTAGAGTCCTACTGCTGCTTATAAGCTCATCAGCAGTTATTGTAATTGATGACAATAAGCAATCTGCTGACCTGTTGGGCCCTGCAACAATTGATTAACTATTCATTAAAACATCTAGAAATTATTTATGAACCTTTTATAAACTATTTATAAGTGAGTAGGGACAGATTTATTCATTACTATGTATGGGCTTGCAGTGGAGGGATGGAAGGAGCCCTGAGCTGAGATTCCAGCAGCTCAGCTCCAGGCAGAAGGAAACATGCCCAATGTCACAAGAAAGCCTTTGTTGCTCCACCCATTTTCCCAAATTACACTGGCTTCCTGAAGGCCCAGGGGGTCAAGTTCCCTGATAGATGTGGGTCGTTCTCCCAAGGATCAGAAATAACACAGAATGGAGAATTTTCTGCTATTTTGCAGAGTCAGGTAGTTTAGCTAAGTAGAGGCTGGCGAGAATCCAGTAGCAGCTTTTTAATACACTGTTGGGCTAAACTTAGAGGAGAGGATGAGCAGGCTTGTGTGATGCTTTGCTTCTAGTGGCATAGGATTAAATTACCATCCTATTTTCCTTCATATTAGTATGCATGAATATAGAGAGCCAAAGGCAGCAGCTGCCAGCAAAACCCTGTCGGCTGCTGGGTTCTCTTAGGCAATGAGCTGGTTCTTGGGTAAATTGGGGATGCAGTGCAAGGGTCAGGTTCAGGGTTTATGGCTGAACATGACCATACCATGGATTGTTTAGTTTTTAGGTTTTTTTCCAACTAGATAATGAAAAAAAAAAGCTGTTTTCTACTACTTTTAGTGCAGTAGGGGAAGGAAAGGTGGAGTGGCCTCACTCAGCTTAGACTTCATGATTCTTTTCCTTGTTCCTGATATGTAGTGTTTGTACCAAGAATGGAGGCTTTTCCAGGGATTGCCCAAAATGAGTAAGGCTGCTTTTGGCTGCAGAGTCCCAAAGCACTTACTGCTGCTATGGGTTATCTCCAGCCCACAGAAACATGTATTGCTTGACACTGAGGAGCCTCCTTGTCGCTGGAGCTCACCATCACCAAACCGAAGTTGCAGATATAAGCTCCCCATGTGTTGACAGATGAAATGACACCTGTAATGGGATCTTAGCATCTACAATCACTTCTAACAGTCCATCCATAATCTCACCTGCAGCAGATGCTGTCTGGCAAGACACAGGGATAAGTGATGACTTCCTAGGAGCTGGTGTTTGGTATAGCATGTCTATCAGCTAGCAGGGAGGGGACAGATGTGCCCTTTGTTTATTGTGCAAGGTTCACTCTTTCCTTCCTCTTTATCTGCATTGTTTTCTTACTGAAGATGCTCAGCTGGGTGCTGTAGGCCAAATCATGGACTAACTGCAGGGCTGGCTTGTTGCTCAGCAGAGAAGGGGATCCCAGCATTAGGAGCAATCTGACAGTGGCAGATTTGTGTGCTGAAAAATGGTTAGTTGTGCTTCAAGACCTTGTTTAAATTTACAGAAGGGGTATGTTTATATACATGCAATTCATTCAGTGGAAAGCTGTATATAGTTATTCAGGTATAAACTGGAGTAATTCAGGATTGGCACTGTATGTGCCCTAATCAGTTTAAAGCTGAACTGAGATCAAATTAGTGCAAGCCTGAATCTAGCTGTGCTCTCCCCATCCTGCCATAGCCCAGGGCCTGAGGCTTACAGGGTATCCTGCAGGGTGTAGCTCACATGAACATCATGCAGACAGTCACTTGTGTTTCAGCGCAGAGAAAAGAAAAGCCAGCTCTCCACAATCTCTCCTGCAAGTACACTGGAGCTATTTTGAAGTACAGCACAAAGAAATCAGCTTTCCACAGGAAGGGAACACAAAGGTGCACCCAAAAAGCCACAGCTGGCTCAGTACTCATGTAAGAACACTCAAATCAGCATGGTCCTCATTCCCCCGGGAAGAGGGGAGATTTGGAGAGTCAGAGGACCCACCACCCCAAGCAGGAAGCAGGACTGAGCACCAGGGGGTGATTGTATCCCCCCCAGCTCACACTGCAAGCTGGAGCTGCCCCTCCGGGGGCAGGGAGCAAGCCCTGCCCAGGCCAGCTCACTCTGTTCCTGCAGGAGGACTGCAGAGTTTAGCTACATGCTTAGAAACACCCAATTGTCACTACAGGAAAGATGGACAGCCACCATCACACAGGAGTAGAGTGATGGCTGTGCCACACAAAGGAGGCTGGGAAGAGAGGGTTTGAAAGAAGGGAGTCTAGGGAAGGGCTCTAGGGCTCCCAAGGCAGGAATGAACACCCAAAAATTGAGCTGAAGCAAAATACTGGGGAAGCAGCCCAAAGAGCATCTCATAGAAGCAGAGATACCCTGCTGGCCAAAGTCTCCTCTGAGTGATGCCCCATCCCTGGGCCAGCACTTGTCAGAGAGAGCAGCAGAGTGGGACAGAGCTAATGGCACTAATGGATGTCCCCTGGGAAGGAAGCACAAGTGCTGTGGTGTCAGCCAGACGCAGTCTGGGAGGACAGTCCCTCCTTTGGCAGGAGCCCACAGTTGAGTAAGCAGAAAACAGCAAAGTACTGAACAACTTGAGCTGTGCTCTCCTCAGGAGTGGGCCAGGGCTCTGTAGGACACGGTGCAAGGAGAAAGGAGGGTCCCACCATCCCCGTGTCCTACCCCACTGTACTGGTGGAGGGTGCTGCTTGACTGGGAAGCGGGGCAGCTCCATCCCAAAAGCAGAGCTCCCCTTAACAGAGCATCCAGGCCCCAGCCATGGTGGGCAAGCACCACAACAGGGAGCACCATCACCCCCAGACAGTGCACCCTCATGGGGCACAGCAGGAGCAAACACCCAGCTGCCATTCTGCACTTAGTTGGTTCACCAAGGCTTGAAATAACAGAAATCGCATTGAAATCAGTCCTGAGGGTGTTAGAAATGCTCCAAGTCTGGAGGGAGCAGGAAACTTCTGGTACTTTCCCTGGAAGAGGTCGGCTGTAGCAGGTTTTCTGTTGGAAAGCTTAGCACAGCTTGTTTCCATGGTGGGAACGCTTCTCATATGGTTTTGTGGTGAGCTGAGTCTTTGCCTGGTGCCTGTACCCTGCCTCAAAACCTACTCCACCAGGACAGCCAGGCACTAGGTGAGGACCAGGGGTGTGAGTATCCCCCCCCCCCCAACTCAATTTCTGCTACATCCCTCAGACAACAGAAATTCATGATTTTCTGTCCTGTATTTGTCCTCTGTGTTCATAACCAGCCCCTCTGGGCTGCTGGTGCCCAGAGAGCAGTGCCTGTGTTGCACAGGGGTACATCCCTACAGGCAGGAGCTAAGCGTGGTGGTGGCTACAAGATGCAGGCTTCATGTGGGCACTGTGGCAGATGTTGGCTACCTAATTGCACAGGAATTAACCACCCAGAGTGGGGCCGTCCTTACTTCATGCAAATGTGTAAATACAGGGAAGTGCTGTTTGTAGCCCATGGGGCATCAGAGCAGACAGGTACTTCTGGAGCTGCTGTGGTGGAGGATCACCTAGGTCCTCCATGGTGGGAGGTGGGCTTCCAGGAATCCTAATGAGAAATGGTTGCCTAATGAGACAAATCAGGCTGCGGGGAATCCCATGGGAGAGCACTGGTGGTCCCATTCTCTCCCAGTCTCCCCTGGTCTCCCTGAATCTCACCTTAGCAGGGTTTCATCCTTTTACAGGAGGGATGCCTGTTGCCCTGCAAACACCAGTTTTCCTGTGCCTCTTAGATTTGAAAATTCAGTGAGAAACACCTGCCAGAAAGACATTTACCATGTTTCATGTTATTTCTCTGAAAAACTGGGAAATATCAGCTCCATTCCACACTTTATTCCCAATTCCCAAGGGATGAGCTTCCCTCCCACCAGGGGAGAAGGTGCATGATGACTTTGTGGCCATTAATGGATAGAAGGAGGTTTTATTGCTCTTGCCTTTGCCTGACATCAGTTGGGAATGAGGTTTGAATCCTAATCCTCTTCCCCTGGAACTGTGTTTTCTAACAAACTATATTCATTGTTCCTGAAAAGTTCAAACCATTTGCTATTTCAAAGTCAATCTAAAGTTATCAGCAGAGGGAAGGGGAGGTGGAGGGTAAAATAACCCTGGAGAGAATGGATGCATTTCTGAGGCTGAACAAAGAGTCCTAAGTTGGCTCCTAACCATTCTTTGTAATTTTTTTATTTTGCTTAAAAACCCACGTGGAGCTGGTTTAATGTATTTGCCAGGATGGGCTGGAGTGGTTGTTCTCAAATCCCATGATGAGGCGTGGTGTTAGCCATGGTGCATTTGCTAGGCTGGGATCAGCAGCAAGAGAGCTTTCCATGCACATTTTGATTTAAAATGTGAAAAAAAGAGAATGAAAAATTAGTCCATTCTGAGCACAGTTAGAAAAGAACAACTTCAAAAGTTGACAATTCGGGGCAAGTCTCCCTTCTTAAAAGACGATTCTAAATTAGCCATTTTGGGTCAGTCTTCATCTCTCATCCTCTTGTCCCTCCCATTTCATGAAGGGGAGAAAAACAGCAGTTCCTCACTCTTAAACAGCATCTTTCAGTAGCAGGCTAAGCTGCAAAACGGATTAGCTTTGCCTTACAGCTCTGTACACAGCAATTTCAGGCTTGCACAGAAGTTGCATAGCCTTTCCAAGCAAAGTGTTTGTCGTGAAGCCCCTTCTGGGGATACCGAAAGATAGAAACGAGACTCTGAGGCAGCAGCGTGCTGCGGAGCAGGGAAGCAGAGAACACCAGGCAGTGGGACCTCTGCTGTCACATACAAAGCTAGCACTGAATGTGTGCAGAGCACACTTCCCTGTCAGCAGGAATGAGGAGGGAAGGAGTGAACCCAAAGCCTGGAGGGGACCCTGATGCTGGGAGCTTGGATTCAGGGCTGAGGAGGTGAAGAGAGACCCTGGGCAAGCATCTCCTCCTCCTGTGGGCCCCTGCAGTTGTGGGTACAGGGGTGTCAGTGGGACTGGTGGCAGGTCCTGGCCTCAGCCAGCTGGCCCGTGGGACAGCACTGACACTCTCAGATGGGAGTTACTTAAGCTCTAGCAATGGGTAAGGGCAAGGCAAGCGCTGCCTCCAGGGATGCTGCATCTGAGCACTTCAGCCTGCTTTCTTCCCTTGTCCAAGCACCAGCTTTTAAGCTTGCCAGCCTCCCCTTCTGCAGGGGACCTCACCCGGCCACATCCTCCTGGCAGGAGCTAAATTGCTCTTTTTATGGTAGGAACTAGCTCCCATCGCCTGCTCTGGCTGTACTGTCCCACGCACACCGTGGCTGGGAGGGGGTGCAGTGGGAGTCCTGGGGATGTGCTGGCCAGAAGAAAGCCTTGGAGAGGCTGGGAGGCAGCCTCTGCCCTCCCCTGCTGGGCAGGGAGTCCGTGTGTGACCAGCACAGGCGATAACCTCAGCCCGGGGGCCTTAATGTCAGTGCGGATGTCGGAAGCAGCGGCCGTGCGGACTCACCCAGTCATTTCACGGCCAAAGCACATTCATCGTGCGCCCTCTCTCTCTCCCCCTCCCTCCCTCCCTCCCTCCACAGAGATACCGAATAGCAAGAGCCTGCCTTTGAGGTTGGAAGTCGGGTTTAGAATTTTAATGATATCCTGTATCCCACAGCCTTTCATTTGGGGAGAAACTGCTCTAAATGACCCATTTTTCTTCATATAATGATAATCATTACCAAGAGGAAAATGAGCACTGAAGCCAGGCACAAATGCAGTCACGTAGTAGATGGGGTCGCTGATTCTGACTGGCAAAACGCTACATGGAGAAATAAACCTTTTATACTTAGAAGGAATGTAAAGATGACTTTAAACATGCATGTAAATTTGGAACGAGTAAGTCACGGTGGCTTGAAACAGGAAGCAAGAGAGAGCAGCCATAAATATTTTATCTCTTTGGCAATGAGCTCCAGCACAGCAAATTGTCACATCCTCCTGGGGGAGAGGATGCCTGCTTGTGGTATCGGATGGGGAAGCTGCAGCATCTCCCAGTTTCCATGCTGCCTCTGCACTGAGCACCCTCCTCACCTGGGACCTGGCAGTGAGGAGCACAGGAGCTTCCCCACACTAGGGACAGGCTCCTGCTCCTGTCTGCTTACCCTCCTCACCTCACACTGCTCCACGGGCCAGCATGACACACAGATCCTTCCAAGCATGAATCTTCTACAGGGATCGATGATTTGGGTTTTTTTTTCTTATTTCTCAGGAGGGAAAGAATTTCATTAGCAAGGAAAGCCTGAAAAACCAACAGTTCGTGCGAAGTAATGGCTTAATCCCAATGAGCAGCAAACACCTCTGCACCTCAGGGTGCTGCCTAACCAACAGCTCAGACCCTTACAGGGGCACCCTGAACTTGTTTTAGCTGGATCGCTGGTGGTTTGACTGCACAAGGTGCATGGAAGTGTCCCTGGTTGGCTGGCACCGCAGGACAGATGCAAAGGAGAGGGTACCAGAGATCTTGACTGAGATACACAGGTTGTTACCTCAAATCCCTGGGGGTCATGCTCATCTCAGCCACCCCAATCGCTTCCTGCTTGCGTGCTGGCTGGTGCCCATGCAAAGGGCTGTGGGCAGTTCCCAGTACCTCTCCAGTCATCCAGCATCACTGTGTCACTGCCTGGGAGGCACGTGGAGGACCTCTGGGAGGGCAGCACTGTGGAAACCCAAATGACTCCTGCTGGGAACTCTGCAGTGGTTCCTTAGCAGTGTGTGACACAGCGTGGGTGATCCCACTTGTAAAGATGATGGGACCAGAAGCCTTCATCAGATGCACTTCTCAAAGCTCAGATCAGGGCATTTGCAGCCCTGGCTCTGTGACCCTCCCAGCACTGATGAACCACTGAGGTCAGCGACCAGAAAATGCACCACAGAGCAGAGCCACCATCTGTGTTTCCAGGTTCTGGAGCAAAGTTGGGGGACTAGGCTTGGTCACAACTCTGTGTGACCTTGGAAGCCATTTTCCTTTAGAGTAGGCATCAAAGCCCAGCTACTCGCTGAAGGTGGCATTATGCTGAACACACTGCAAATTACTGGTGCTGTGTGAAGGTGTGAACAGAAGGGGCTGTGGTGAATCATCTTTGAGGTGACACTCAAAGCACTTCATTTAGTGCTCAAATTTCAGTCTAGAAGTCAACAGCTGCCTCTGACCATTGTGTTCAAATATCTAAATAATTCAAGTAGGTGTGACCCAAGGAAAACCTATAAGCATATAATTCATTGGGAGAGTGAGTCCTGATCCTAGGTAATTGTTCTCTTTTGGAGGAGCCTGTAGCAGCCCCTTGGTCTGGCTTGTATGCTGAGGATGGAGCTGGTTAGACCTTTGAGTGACGTAAGAAGCCTAGTCTCTGGGTGCTGGAATTGAATTCAATACCACCAATACAGATTTTATTAGATTTGTTAGATGACTAGTAGAGAGAAGGCTAGAAGCTAGAGGAAGAGAAATGTCTCCCCAGCAACCTCCGGGCTGGTGTTATTTTTCTTGCACTGTGTCAGGTGGGTGCAATGCTCTTCTCCCAGGTGAGGCCAGAGCAGCAGATGCCATCATTGCCTCCACCCCAGAGGCTGAGGCATGCACAGAATGGGGAGGGTAACCCCAAGCTTGGTGCCAGAAAGTCTGTTCCAGAAGGATCTGGCAGTGGCATGGACTTAAATGGTGGAGCATAAGTGTAGAACTGAGGCTCATCTCTAGCCTGTGGCATCATCAGCCCCCTACTGTGACTCAACTGTGATTTAAAACAGGTTAATAGCTGTCTGCTGGAAGATGCACCACTAGGTTCTCGTCCTGCTAAGGTTTTATGATAAACAACTATTGAGCTATTGTCATCAGTAATTAACATTGGACCAGCCTTGCCCAAATAAATTCACTGACTGCATGGCAAGGCAAAGGTTCCTTGATTTTGCAAATTACCCAACACTTCTTTCTTTCATTCTGTCCCAGCGTTATGAAGATTTGAGGTGAACTTTGCAGCACTTGAACTCGGAAAAGTGGCACAACAGTGAAGCTTTACTGGGATACACCCATGCCCTGCCACCTGCACACAAGTCACTTCACTAGGGAGCAGAAGTAGCCGAGCTACCTTCTCATCTCATGGGGAACTGGATCAGCTGTCAGTATGACAGGCTCAGCAGCTCTGCACCTCCTCTCAGGGGAGCCCATCACCTCATGCAGGCCAGGCCAGATGGCTGGATAGACCTGCAGGAGCAGCAGCGTGGCAGGTGTCACCAGAAGATGAGACCTGCTGTCACAGGAGAGGCTCTGTCTCAGGAAGGTCTCTGAGGAGCAGAGATAGGGGAATAAACCCTGTGGGGACCAACCAGCAGTACCACCTTAGGGTGGCTTGGAAACAGCCAGCAACAAAATCACCCCAGGGATTATCCAGATCCCCCCATCTCTGCTGCCAGTTTACACAGAGGCTGAACCCTGGTGGTGCTGGAGGGACAGAGTCCCCCTCTCTGTGTTTGGGGTCCTCGGTGAGGTTTGGCAGTGGCACTGCCCACAGCCCTGTGCATGGCTGGGCAGAGGGTGGCCTTGCCAGGCTCAGCAGGACCCAGCAGACACAATCTCCTTTTATCACAGCCACTGGGCTCTGCTCCTCCATTCCACCAGAGCAGCCAGCAGCTGTCTCCTGTTAATTAAGAGCAGAACAATCAGTCTTAATCAAAGGCCAGACTGATGGCAGCAGTAGCAGCCTGCCCAGCTCATCTCACCTCTACTAATGCTGTGCTCAGGACAGAGAGGGAATAATAATGGGAGCATAGCTGTTTCTCTGTGATTGCTGCCCAGCTGCAATGTGCCACCACAGCCTGGCAACAGGGACAAGCTGGAGGCAGCTCCCAGGGAGAGCAGAGATGACACTTGCTTTGTATAAGGGCTGGTTGGCCTCTAGAGGTGCTTCCCCAGCTATATGACACCGAAGCCAACTCCTCTCCTTAAGCCCCCAGGCCCTCTGCTTGCTTGGGGACACAAGGAGAGTAAGCATTCTTGTGGCAGCAGAACACTTGCTGTCCTGCCACCCTAACAGAGCACCTCCCAAAAGCTACTGAGTGCAAAAAGTACTCGATACCTTCAGCATCAAGTAGCAGAAATCTCCATGACTACAGTTTAAGAGTCAGACACCTCCATCCTCCCAACTCTTCCCTTTGGACCTTACCCTACTTTACATGCATCAGGCCTCCTACACTCCTTCCTTCCATGGCGTGGGTGAGGGAGGAGATAAGTGGAGAGGTACCTCACCTGCTGCCTTAAGTCTGACAGCCAGCCTGGCCCCAGGTCAGAGGAGCCAGCAGGTGACTCTCTGCCCAGGTCTCTAGAAGAGCCTACAAGCCAGCCCCTCATCCCTTCAGCCATCTACTTCGGAGTCATCCCTGTCTGAACACCATCTCACAGAGGCAGGAGACGCCTGTGGATTTCAGATGCATCTTCCCCGGTAGATCTGTGGAGCTCCCATAAGCTCCTTCCCTATAAGCATGCTTTTAGCACCAGGAAGCTCCCAGCACTTTGCTATTTATAGCTTCAGACATCAGCTTCCATTTTATTTTAATTAGCTGACTCCCTCTCCCACCTGACTCTCAGGCACCTGGTACATTAAATGAAGATGCTGGGAGCAGCACTCCCAGGAAAGTCTGTGCCTCTCTGCCAGCACCCAGGAGAGTGAGGACAAGGATGAGCAAGAGCAGGAATGGGGGTGTTTTCCAGCATGCAGTGGAGGAAAGCATCTGTGTGAGGACTGTGCTCTGGCTCCATGTTTTCCTTTCCCCCAGTACTGACAGTGTGAGGTTATTTGAGGACATGGCAGCGAGTCACATGCAGAAGTACATCCTCGGGCTACTGACATCAGATCCAAGTTTTATGCTCCTGGCCTGGCTTGCTTGTGATGTTTGCGTTCCTGCCTGTTGCTAGCACAGGGAAAATCCAACCTGTGGTCTTTGTGTGCAGGTGAAACTTGGTGACCGCTTGGGTGAAGCCTTTCTATCCAGGAAGGTAGCAGCAGAGGTCAAAGCTGCTGATGTGTTGCTGTATTTTAGTGACATGACTTGTGCAAATGCAAGTTGCAGGTGCACTGTCAGCCCTGCCGTGCCTGGAGGAGGAAGGCTTCTGTGCACTGAGTGCCTTTGTTCCCAGCACAAGGATGGCACAGCATCTTCAGATGAAAGCAAAATAGTTTCCTAGGCAGGGGACAGGAGCTGCTTGGGGAGCTGGCACTGTCATAAGTGATCTGGCTAGGGAACCAGTGAGCTTGTTTGTTATACCTACTGGCAGCACACTGTAGGGTGGGCTGGAAGTGTACTGGAGGAAATACCTAAAATCCAACAGCATCTCAAAAAAAGTGGAGAAAAAGCCTGGGAAAAAACAAACAAACAAACAAAAAATGGTAAAGTTGGGTCAAAATCCCCTGGCAGGGGCAAGTCCGACACCACTGAGAGCCAGTGCTGAGCACAGCATTTGTGGGAGCACTGGGGCTGGGAGTGCAGGTGCATGGGGAAAGTGCTGAAGGACTTTGGCAGAGGAGCAGAAGGCTCAGGAGGACCCCTGAGGTAGCAGAGAGGGAAATACCCCAGAATTGCTGAGCAAAGCTCTGCTGAAGGGAGAGCAGAGGGTGGAAGGAGCCTGCAGTAGGGAGAAGAGGATGGGGACAGCTCCAAAATCAGGACCTGCACTCCACAGGCACTGAGGTCCACGTGCATCTCCCACCGTGGCAAATGCACACGCAGATGTTTGCCAAACATGCCCCTTTTGGCAAGAAAGCAACAAACCGCGGGAGATTTTGACACTGTTAAATCTGGGGTTTGATCCAGATCAGAACAAAATCTTGAAAATGCACCCAACTTGGAAACACCAAGAAATTTCTCTACAGAAACATTTTGCTTAGAAAATGGTAAATTGTTTTGGTAGAGTCAAAACATAGTATTATAATTTCACATTTTACATACAAGTCAGAATGAATCATTTACCTTCTTTAACTATTTTTAAACACCCGAAACATCTGAAAAGCCTTTTTTTTTTGTGACACATCTGTCAAATATCGTCAACTTCAGTGTGTTTGTGAATGGGGAGATATTCCTGGCAGCTGCAGCTGCCTGTGTTGGTGGGAGAGCCCTGACCAGGATGGCTGCGGGGGACAGGACTGGGAACAAAAAGGCCATCCATCTATCCTGTGCAGGGCTCTGCTTTGGGCAGGCAGCAGTTCCCCATCCTATCACCAAAATGATCTGGTTGAGAAGGTGGTTTTATTTTTTCCCGACTCAGGGAACAGTTCTGATACCTTCTGCTTGGGTCTGTTTTTGGGAAAGGGAGGTGAAGTGAACCCCAAAGGGGACTGAGGGTGTTTGCAGCATGAGAGCACAGCTGATGCACTCGCTGGTGTAAGCAGGAGCTCGTTTTGTCTGACATTGCATTGTTTATTTTGGGCAGGTTCTGGGAACAGTTTGCAGCTCTTTCCCCATTTCTTAATGTGCCTACACAGTAAACTATCTGTAATCATTAGCAAGTGGGCTGTTTCCTCCTTCAGACACAATTAGTGGGCAGGGTCCGGAAAAATCTTCCTCAATCTCATTTCCTTCACAGGATGCACTTGAGATCCCGGATGCCTTGGAGGGGGCAGGGTGCAGCCGCTGCCCAGCAGCAAATTCCCGCAGGGTATGAGCATCCTCCTTCTCTCAGTCCCCACGGACTGCCGGGGAGGGGAGGGGGGGAAAGGGGCAGGTGAAATCTCACCCTGCAGGTCAGTGAGGCTGAACCAAACACCCACCAGGACTGACTGTCAGTGAGGTGAAGCAGGAACATGCAATGGCACGGGGATGACATTGTTTATAGTTTTTTCTCAGTCAGAGGAGAATTTGCCCTGCCTGTAAGCCCCATCTTTACATCGTGCGTGAAGCTCACAAATAATTCTGGGGTCACAAATCATGAAAGAGATATACAGCCTTGAACAGGCTTCCTTGCCCTGACCTCTGCCAAGAGCAGATAATTTGGCTGCAATTCAGCTGCTCCCTGGAGCACAGCCGGCTGCCAGAGAGCAATGCCATCACCTTGGTGGCCCTGCTGCAGCTGCCCCCTCATCCCCAGCAAGTCCTCCTCCTGCCTTACACTGGGGACAGGGCATGGCAGCCAGCAAAAGGGCTCGGTGGAGCAGCAGCTCTCCAGGGGGCTGAAGGACTGAGCGAGGGGGAGCTTCAGATTTACACTCAGGAAAGCTGGAATAAATCAAAGCAATTAAAGTGCAAATGAAGCCTTAAGCAATGCGGCATCCTAACTACCTGGGAAGTGTGTTGTGTGTACTTCTGTCTCACTCCCCTGTTTTTTTATAGACAGAATTCAAATTACCTAAATAATTTAAATTAATTTGCCGGGTAGAGCCAGCGTTTGGGAAGCGCCTGCTGGCATTAATGAGACTGTTTTGCCAATGGCTCCACAAGCCCTCCAGGCTTGTCTGTGGCCCCTTGCTCCCCAAACAGGGAGATGGGATTTGTGCGGGTGTGCGGGGATGCTCACATGTCCCTGCACCCCCAACACTCTTGGGTGCAGTGTCTGGTGCTGTGCCAGTGGTGCTGGGCACAGGCAGTGAGCAGAGGCAGAAAGGGTACAGGAGGGTACTGTGATGGGTGTCTGCGGGTTGCAGACGCTGGTAAGGGCAGAGCTGGTGGTAATTAATCACACACTGCAATGAGCCACCAGCATTGCAGGAAAAAGCACAGTTTAATTTTCTTGCAAACTGCCTGGGCTGGTGGTGAAGCAAGGCTGTGACCGCACGTCCTTGGGTAACCACAGGTGCTTTATAGCGTCCGGGAAGGCTGGAAAAATTGGTGCAAGACCAAGAAATAATTCCTCAGCCAGAGCAGAGGCACCAGGCTAATAGGGGAGGGGCTGGCTTGCTCTTACACTGCTCACTTTCCCTCAGTGCCAGAGGAAACAGGGCAGAGATGAGAGTGCAAACCCTGCCCTAAAGTTGTGTTTGGACCCATCTGCAGGACCCCTGAATCTTTCCAGGAAATCACAGCTCCCCCATTCCCAGTAAAGCCTCTCCCATCCTTTGGGGATGCTGGGAAAGGGCAGACTGGGCTGGGAAATGGGGAACCCCCAAGCACACTCCAGAGATGGGGAGGGGACATGATGCTGCCTATCCCCATGCCATGCTGGTGAGACTGGATGCTGCTCTTGGGCTGAGCCTCGTCAGCTGGTCCCAAGATGCTATGGGTGTTATTGAGGGCATTTGCTCACTCCAGTGCAATGGAGCTGTTTGTGTAGGGTAGAATTAGAGGAGAATATGCAATTAGGAATTGAATTTTGTCTTGGTAAGGAGGCCCATGGTTGCCAAGACTGAAGCATCGCTGCAGTACTTGCTTGTGGGAGTACTGGCACCAAGCAGGATACATAGGCTGTTAGATCCTATCCCAGAGGAAGCTGCCAGCTTGGCTCACTGGCATAACGTTCCAAGCTTGTTATATTCAGGTGAGCTGCCTTTTATTTACAAGAATTTCTGCAGGAAGAAAGTTTTGTGATTACTTGTCTAAGCAAATATTTGCCTCAGATGTGCTCTTGTGGCTCTCTGTAATGCTTATTGTCTTGTTTATCCAGCACAGTTTTCAAACATTTTCTGAATGTATTGTCAGATGCAGTCATTTAAAAGTTATAAATCAGGATTTCCTGGAGTAATGGTTGTTTAAAAACTGCTGACTTTTCTCTGATAGTCCTCTGAGAGTTTTACGTGCCCCCTCCCTGGTAGGATGGTCACACATCAATCAAATGGGCAAGATCTTCTCCATGGATGGGCAGAGACATATTTCCCAGGAGGAGGGGAAAACAGCTATTGCACAGCTGGAAAATAAGGAAAAGGGCTTGCACCATAGCAAGTGCTTAGAAGCTGTTTGCAAAAGGCAAGAGAGGTGCTCACCCTGGGTAAGGTACGATTTAACCCAAGAGGAAGCAGCACTCGAGCCCTGTGATTCATCTCAGCCCTTCCATCCCCTTCCTCTGCTCCAGAAGGTCACTGCAACAAAGGGACATGTTTATCAAACCCATCCCGAGCTGCCGTGAATCGTTCAGGAGCAGATGCGAGGGAAGAATCTGCCATTTGATCTCCTCAGCACCGGTGGTTAAAGACTTGTTGGCTGCTGTTGTAAACACGGTGAATTAACACCGTTCAACGCCCTGGGTATTTGCTGAGAGGCAGGAAGGGGTTTTGAGTCTGCTTTCATGAAGGCATGAGGAGAGCTTGGACTGGGAGCTGTGCCTTGCCCCAGCTTCCCAGACCACACGAGTAATGCACAGGGCAGAGGGCAGAATTTACCAGCAAGCTGCTTCCTAACCTTACCGTGCTGTGCTGCAACCCACTGCCCTTTAAATAACTGCTGTCTTTTGAAGGCATAAATACTTGCAGGGTGAAAGAAAAAACCCACCATTCCCTCCTGAAAGACCTAATTTATCTGGAATTATCCATCCTTGGCTATAAATCCCCTGTAAAACTTGGCATGAGTTTCAAAGCAGTTACAGCAATGGCTGTATATTTTTATCCGAAAGCCCAAGAAAGAACACACTGAAGCCCCAAACAGCAGCTACGAGACGTTGCAGAGAACTGCGCTGGTGAGAGCGGGGCTGCAGGGAATGCCTTGTCTGGGAAGCACCATGTAGCGGTAGTCATGACTTCCTACATCATTTTAGGCTTCTTTTTGAGCAATTCCTGCTTGAGAAATTATTTTAACACACCAGTTTTCTCAGCGGCAGAAGAGCAACTGAAGGTCCTGGCTGGGGCAGTGTATTTAAGTCCCGTGCTGTGACGTTTACTGAGCACCGCATCCTCTCCTGCCACATCCTTTGGGAACAAGGGCACAGGTACACACTTCCCTGCTGTCCACCTACTCAAGCACACGGCAAGGCTGGCTCTGACTCATCTGGCTTCCCACTTTCTCTTCTTTGTTCTTTTTTTTCTCCCTGAAGCAGGAGAGAATCCAGCTTTAATTTAAATGAGGCTCCATAAACATAAGCAGCTGCAAAGTAGGGCAGGTTTTTAATGGCTTACATCTCCTTGGGCTTGGCTTCTTCCCTTCTATCTCCACCTCCACCTAAAAGATGAGAGCGCTCAAGTTTGTGAGTGTCCTTGGTAAGCTAGAGGTGGGGAGCAGGAGCAGTGCCACTGAGTATCTCTGACAGCTCCCAGGGCTTTCAGCAGGTCCTGGTTCCCCTCCTGTAAGAAGGGATGCTCCTGAGCCCCAAGGAATGTTCAGGGTTCAGGGTGGAACCTTTGCAGCCCTCCAAATCCAGGTCAAGACTCAGCCTAACCCCAGCAGGCTGGGCAGGGAATGCTCACAGACCCAGCAGCCATTTCCACCAGTGGGTGTGGTATGGAGGACTGGCAAGGTGCGACTTGCATGAGAGATGAGGATCCATGGGAGTACACAACCACAGTGGCCAGGTCCCACAGGATGAGTTGGGGGGGATCTGTAGTGGGATCTGTGGGGTCACACACTTCCTAGGAGCTGCTCTGCACATAGGACTAGCTGTCACATGGCATGTGATGGGTGTCCCCAGCTGTGATCATGATCTATCTCTGTTTAAGCAGTTTGGTAGCACTCTTGAGTGCACTGGGATCTGTTCACTTCTGGGAGTGTGTTCCCTGCACAGAAAAGATTAACAAGTTAATTGGCCAAGTGCAGCATGGCGAAAAGGAGCTGTGGCCGTGAGCCAGTCCAGA
Source organism: Corapipo altera (assembly GCF_003945725.1). Classification (NCBI taxonomy): domain Eukaryota; kingdom Metazoa; phylum Chordata; class Aves; order Passeriformes; family Pipridae; genus Corapipo; species Corapipo altera. Next base: position 3,918,015 of record NW_020884927.1, read on the forward strand.
AAGCTGCTGGAACCTCATGCCACCACTGGGACAGCTTTGCTTCATCCCCCATGTGCCAGCCCTAACCTCACCCTTAATTGAGGAGGGACGGCTCGACACCCTGTGAGCTGCTCAGTAACTGGAATGCCCTGGCCATAGTTTAGCAGAACTGTCCCCAGGCTGGGACCTCTGCAGAGCACTTGAGCCTCTCTGTGCACTGCAGCTGAGACATGGCTGGGCTGGGATACCTGGAGCTGGGGTGCTGTGAGCCTGCCTGTCTCCACTGGCATTGTGGTTTCGTGTGTCTCCTGCAGAGACAGCAGGAGCACCCAGAGCATGAGCTTGCCAAGGAGTTTTGGACAGAGAGTGCCTGTGTAAGGGTAGCATACTGTGTTTCCATGCAGGATACCCTGTGCTGTGTTCATACTCAATAAAGAGCTGTTCTGCATTGTCACACGCAGGGCACGGTGGTGGGTACCCCTGTGGTGGGATGGTACCTGGTGGGAGCCCAATTCATGCCAAGGTGTGCTGGGAGCTGAGGGGGATGTCATCCTCACCATCCCATGCTCAGCACACAAAGGGACCCTAACACTCATTCTCTGTCTTTTCCAGGGATGGAGGGATGTGTGTACAGCTCAGAGCAGCAGGAGCCCAGCACAGCCCTGTGGGGATAGGTGTGAAGGTGGTTCCCTGTGAGGACACAGCAGGACCCCCCAAGGCCCTGGAGGAACGTGGAGTCTTGCTGGGAAGAGGGAGACCTCCTCTCTGCCTGCTGCCCATTCACCTAAATCCCTGTTTCCAGGGATTTATACCACGATTTAGGGCTTGGAGCCTGGAAGAATATTAGTACCATAGGATTGCTGGAGAGCCTGACAGCGATGGGGGATGCACTGCAGAGGAGGGACATTCCTTCAGGAGGGCCTGCACGTCCGTGAGCCCTGGCTGCTGGTGGTGGAGGGTGCCTGGGGCTGGGCTGCTCACCCAGCCCTGGGCTGGGGGCAGAGCCGCGGTGCTTGCAGGGCACAGCCAGCGAAGGGCGAAGAGCTGGGGTAGGGTCTGCAGGGACAGCCCCGAGCCCTGGGAGACCGGGGCTGCCAGCAGAGCCACTGCTCCTCCAGGCACCTCTTCCTGGGGTGGGGGTGGGGGACGCAGCGACCCTTGGTCCCTGGGCTCACCGTGGATGTCCCTCCGTGCACCACCGGCAGGACCGCTCCCCTAGTGCCGGTGCAGAGGGACGGAGGGCCGCTCGCCTCACCATGGTGCTGCCACCACCTGACAAGCGCCACGTCTGTCTGACCACCATCGTCATCATGACCAGCATGGCCTTCATGGATGCCTACCTGGTGGAGCAGAACCAGGGGCCCCGCAAGATCGGTGTCTGCATCATCGTGCTGGTGGGGGACATCTGCTTCCTCATCGTGCTGCGCTACGTGGCCGTGTGGGTGGGGGCCGAGGTGAAGACAGCCAAGCGGGGCTATGCCATGATCCTGTGGTTCCTCTACATCTTCGTGCTGGAGATCAAGCTGTATTTCATCTTTCAGAATTACAAAGCAGACAAGAAGAACCTGGAGACAGTGGCCAGGAAAGCCCTGACCTTACTGCTCTCCATCTGTGTGCCAGGGCTCTACCTGGTGCTGGTGGCCTTGGACAGCATGGAATACATACGGACCTTTCGGAAGAAAGAGGACTTGCGGGGGCGCCTCTTCTGGGTGGCCCTTGACCTGCTGGATATCTTGGACATACAGGCCAATCTGTGGGAGCCACAAAGGACTGGCCTGCCCATCTGGGCAGAGGGGCTCATGTTCTTCTACTGCTACATACTCCTCCTGATCCTGCCTTGCGTGTCCCTCAGTGAGATCAGCATGCAAGGGGAGCACATTGCCCCACAAAAAATGATGCTCTACCCTGTCCTCAGCCTGGTCACCATTAACATTGTCACCATCTTTATCCGGGCCATCAACATGATCTTGTTCCAGGACAGCAGGGTCTCCACTATCTTTATTGGCAAGAACATCATCGCAATTGCCACCAAGGCATGCACTTTCCTTGAGTACAAGCGGCAGGTGAAGGAGTTCCCCCAGAATGCCATTGCCCTGGAGCTCCAGCAGAACTCCCTCTCGCACAACCAGACCATCCACAGCACGCAGGGCATCCCTCATGAGCCGTCGCCCACCAGCGAGATCCTTGACACATGAGGGATGCCCCAGCCAAGCATTGGTTCAGATAGCCCCGTGCTGAGCAGAGGAGGGATGCTGCTTTCTTGCTGCCTGGTGCGAGCACGACCGACACATCCCGGTAGGGAGGGCTCTTCTGGGCACAGAAACACCAACTGCGTTTTAATTGAGCTGTGGAGTGTCCTCTAGACGTCTTCATCTCAGGTATAACCCTAGGAGTCCTCCAGACAAACCAAATGTACTTGCAAAGGACCTGAACCAGCTAACCCTCTTTCTCCCTCCTGCCACAATCTCCCCTCCTGAGCAAAGACCGCTAAGGTTCCAATGTCCCTTTTTACTCCCCGAGCACCTCACCTTTACTCCAAGCCTGGATCGAAGATTTTGTTACTGGAGTCCTTTTTATGGAGTGGGGACAGGGGCATAGGGGTGTGGATTGGGGGGGAAGGGGGGGGACATTTGAAGCAGTAAACCCTGTGATCGTAGCTGTCTCTTATCTCCAATGGTTGTGTTTACAGTTTCCTAATTTATATGGGCCCCAGGGGCTCCTGGGCTGCTCTGGGGGCTGGTGTCCTTGTGGTGGGCAAGAGCAGGAAGCCCTGCAGTGGGGAGCAGGGCGGGAGGCTGGCGTGGCTCTCCTGCCCTGGGACGAGGGGGACCGTGCCTCCACCAGCGCACTACGCCAACTCTGATGGGAGCAATATTTGACAAGCTGAAGCTAATCTAATGCTGGTGTTTTATGTATTTCATTGACTCCAAACAACTCAGCACAATATTTCTATTTTCAGAAGGGTCCCTCTCTGTCTCCCTGCCATCGTGAGCCTCCCTACCTGCAGCAGCAGATGCTCCAGACCCCCAGCACTGCTGCTGGCAGGAACGGGCACCCAGGAGGGCTTAGTAATAAGGATGGCAGTGATGCATTTCACTCCGGCATTGAGCGTTTTTAAAGAGGGCTGCTTTCCACAGCTACTATATTTTTAAAATAAATATTTGGAAAAAAAAAGAAAATCCCCAAAAAAGAGCCTGGAAGGATGTGGTGCCCTGAGCAGGTGGCTGGGATTGGGGATGGCCCAGCTGGGGTCTTCTCTGCTGGCATGGGTGGTGCTGATGGGCTCAACTGGCCACGAGCAGCAGGGTGGGAGGTGAGAGCCAGACAGATAATAAAAGCCCCATGAGAGCAATGGCTTCTGGTGGTCTCTTTCCTGCCAGTGTGGGGAGGGATGGGGGCAGCTCCCATGCAACCCAAATCACTTGTCTCCTCCTCTGTCCATCTCCCCTGGACCACCAAGTGCTGTCACAAGGTGCTGTGCCCTGAAGTCATTGAGTGGTGAGTGCAAAAAGGAAATAAATAATTTTTCCAGCTGAAATGCTGCCCCGGGTGCCTCGCAGCTGCCTGAGCCTGAGGGGAGGCACAAAGAGAAAAGCAGAAAACTTGCATCTCAAACATCCTGAAGCAGGATATTTTTGCTTTTTCTAAACCAAACATTTCATATTGAGGAGATGGAATAAAATGCCTGGTGCTGTTTACATTTCTCTTCCATATTTTCACTTGGCTCTGCTCATTGAATTTGACCTAAATCCACAAGTCATTTTTGTTTCCGTCTTTTCAGCCCATCATGATCTGTCCAAAACATTTCAACCAGCCCTTATCCAGACTTCCAAATTTAGGACCAGACTATTACAGTCCTGCTTGTCCTCCCTGTCACCCAGGGATGACTCTAGTGCTAATAAATCCACTGAGAAATAAAATGATATCTTTACCAGTAATAGTGAGATTGCAATAGATTTAGCCAACTGGAAAAGTTTCTTCCCTGTTTTCCTAAGAGAACATGAGATGAAGAGGGTAGGTGATTTAAAAGGTATTAGCAGAAATTAATTAAATTGCTAAATTATTCTGGAATACCTGTGGAATTACACATTACATCTCTACTGATTCCATTAAAATACATGCGATTAGCATTGGTGCAATTAACTCCCTAGTATCTAATAGCATTCTGCTGCTCTTTAGGTCATTAATTTATGAGCTTTTGTTTTATAGCTCGTCCCCAGAACTGAACAGAGGAAAACCCTGAGGAAAATCTCTGGCATGGTTCTGTGCAGCCCTTGTCTGGGATGTGCCAGCTCAGGCAGTGCCCAGCGTTCGGCTCCACCCTGATACAGTGGTATTTTATCCTGGGGATAAAATCAGTTATCTGGGGGGTTATTGTGACAGGTCACTGTGTGTATTTTTGTTCTGTCTCACCCTGATAGCTAGCTCTGCATCCATGCCTTATAGTGGAATAATATATTATTATATATTATTATAATATATTCCAATTATATTTGAATAATATCTATTATAATAATATATTCCAATATATTATTCCTTGAGCCTGATCTATTGCTAAGGTTGCTTGGGGGGATGTCTGACTGTGCCCCCTGAGTGGAGCCTGTGTGGAAAGGGAATAGTGCTTTATCCTCCTTGTGCCGTAACCTCCAGGAAGGCTTAGGAGTCCCCTCAAGATTTCCCCTGAGGTTGCAAGACCCTGCTTTCCATTGCTGACATGGGGTTGTTGTCTTTGTGGAGAGGGATGTCCCTGGGGAAGGGCTGCATTAGAAGCAGAAGCAGGAGCAGAGGTCCTGGAGGCGATGCTCACCTGGGATGCTGTGCTGTGCTCAAAGCCCATGAGCTCTGTGGTGAGGGGAGGGAGAAGAGGCTTTTCTCATCTTCTGCTGTTCAGCATCCCCAGGGGCTCTGTGCATCGTGTTCTTACTCAGCAACACACTTTCTTTTCAAAGCCTTCTTGGAAGGAAGAGTTCCAAGCTGGCCCCTCCACAGCAGCTGCTGGAGGAAGGGTGGGAACCAGGAGAGAGGCAGGCTAGTTTGGAAAGGCAGCATGGAAATTATCTGTGAGCAGGGGGGAGAGTCAGAGCAGCCAGAAAAGACCTCGGAGACGTGGAGAGAGCACAGGAGTGGCAGCAGTGCAACTGTTCCCTGCCCGGTGTTTTCTGAGGGTGATGCCTCCTCCCTGAAATCCACCCCTGCCAGCACAGAAAAGACCTCTGGAAGCTGAGGGACCAGCAGGAGGGATGGCACGGTGGCTGGGCAGGGTGACTGGCTCCCAGCCTGGCTGGTTGTTAGGGGAAGGTGATATTTTGCCATGGGCAATGAGAACTAAAGGAAAGAATTAAAACTAAATAGGCTGGAACCAAGCAATTTTTCAGCTTTCCACTGAGAAGGTGTGTTGGCAAAGGAGCTCCTTTGTGAAAAACGAAATCCTCCTGGCAAGCTATAGAATCCCACCTGCTGAAGCAAAAGCAGAAAAATAATAATGCAGAAGGGATGCAAATTCCCAGCCCTCCAGTGGAAAATCCAAGGGGGCAGGATCCCTCGCCTCCATTCGAAAACAGCCTGTGAGCACAAGGGAGCCCTTGGTGGGGGGAGGCCAGTGGTGCTTTGGGGGCCCAAATGATGCCGTCCTACCTGTTACTGACTCACTGGGTAGTACTGAAGCTACACCTCCTTCCAAGCCAAGTGACAACTCCTGAAGGAGCCAGGTCCACTCCCTAGCTTGCAGAGGACACCGGGCGATGGCACCCTTTGGAGATTCAAAACTCAAGCCTCTCTGAGCCTTCCCATTGGACTGCTCTCAAGGGTCAGCAAATTGTCTCAGTCCTGCACAGCCACAGATGATCCCTGGGCAGCGGCAGTGGGTTGCACTGTACCCATTCACGTCCCAACCATTGCAGAACTGCAAAACAAGAGCTCACAAGTAAGTGGAGCAAAGCAAGCCATGCAGGCTGTTGTGACATATCAAGCCCAGACAAATCCAGCTGGGTTCTGTTCCCCTGTCCAACATTTGGACAAAGGCAGCAATGGGCTTGTACTGCTGCAAGCCTGACACCATCTGTGAGAAGAGCTTGGACCCAGCTCTTGTGTCCCAACAGCCTCATGGTACCTGCATTACCTCCTCACTGCCTTGGGCTGAGTAACAAGATATTTTATCCTCCTGGGAGCTCACATCCAGCCCACAGCAGCCCAGTCCCCTTGATGCTGTACTGACCTGTGTGCTGGCCTGCTCCACAAGCCAAGGGTGCCAAGTGGGGCTCGAACTGTAGCTTTCCTTTTTTGTGGTACTGGCAGCTCTCACATGTCCCACTTGTCCTCTGAAAGTCTCCTTTTGGCAGATGAAAATATCTGATGCTGCAGCCCCGTGCAAGACTGGAGGAGGGTGGCAGGCACTGAGCCAAAAGCACCCTACAGTCCTGCAGCCAGATTCTCCATGTGGGCCTGGCACTGGTGACTTTGCAGGGCCTGAAAGTGCGTGGGAGAGTTTTGGAGAAGAAATACACCCCCTAGGGTGATGCAGCACAAGGATGGCCCTGCAAGGCTCTCTGCAGGGTAAGACTTTGCAAACCACACGTCAAGAGCAGGGTGCCTTGGGACAGGCTGCTCTCCCAGCCCAACATCTGCTTCTATTTCCTGAAGTTTAATTACCACTCTCACCCTGGAACTTCCCAGAGCCCAGGCTCCACTGAGGATCTGGGGCACAGCTGCTCATGGGTGCCAGGGGAGCAGTTAGGGGAGCAATTAGGGGAGCAGTTAGAGCCCTAACCCCAGACAAACACTCTCTGCAGGTACCTGAGAGCATCACCTCCTAAAGCAGCCCCAGGAAAGAGTGGGGGGCAGAGGCTGCCTTGGCTACAGGAAACGACAGCAAGGCACAGGGAAATGCTGTCCCAGGGGGATACTTTGCCTCCTAATCTGCACTGCTCTGCTTCCCCCCTCAAGCACACTGTGTGCTTGTGTGCACAGCCCAGCTGCAGGAGCACCACACTGAAGGGATCAAGGCTGTCAGGTTGTGTTTCACTGGACAGGGTAGAGAGGCTCTCCAGTCCCCCTCGTGAAACTCATATGCTCTCCCCATGGGATGCTGTGCATCCTGGTGCCACCTGGTGCAGCTCCATGCACTGTCACCTCAAACCATACATAAATAAATAATTTTTTAATCTTTTGTTCAGTCTGGGTTTACTTGTTGAGCAGAGAGAGACTGAATAGTAACAACTTTCCTCGTGCCTGCCCCAGATTTGCTGCATTTTTTTATTTCAGGCCAATGCTGCAGTAGAAAACAAAGGGCAAGTGTCCAGAGCACATTGACAGCAATTCCCATCCTCCTAAATTCCTCCTGCCCAGGCTCTCTGGCAAAAGTTAAAGTTTCTCATCAATTACAATCCTAACTTTGAATGCCCTGGATTCTTCAGCTGTGTCTGTTTTTTAGGTCTAGCATCCTTGAAGGATAATATCCATTTAAGTTACTGATTTGGGCTTGCTCATTTAGCTTCACCTTAATAAAGATTTTATGTGGTTTTGACATGTTCATGTCTCAAGTGTATTGACACTGCAGCCTGAAGAAGCATTATGACCATAATGGCTCGAGAAGCATTAAAAAAACCCTGGCAAGGTATATTGATTGCCCTCTTTTATAGCTGCTGGAAGACATAGACCAGTCATAGGAAAGAGCGAGTACTGTAGATTGTTTTTATGTGAGCTCTGCTGATGTTACAGCAAAAGGCATTTGCAAAAAAATTTCTTGCAAGTTCTTAATCAGGATGTGAAGAAGCAGCAGTCCTCTTGCTGGGATGCTGTCAGGAGGGCGATTTTGAAGGAAAACTGCTGCACATAGTACTGAAGTCACCTCCAAGGAAAGGGTGTCAAAGTGTAAATAAAAAAATAAGGGATGAAAATGCCCAGATCCTTCCCAGTGGTGTATCCCAGAGGAAAAGGCCACATGCCTCACTGGGGACTTGCTGTAACATGGGAAATGGTAAATAATCTGCCAAAATCCATCCTTACAGCTGTGGGTTTCCCGCTTGACTCTTCCCAACTAATGTACCCCAATGTCTGTGCAGAAACACAAACACATTATGGGCATGGTACACTAAGTGCAACAGAGATGAAAATTAGTAGAATGATCCATTGGCAGGGTAGGAATGCATCAGAGATGGGAGAGGAGCATAATTATTGCCTCATGACCAGTATTTGCATACAGAGATGCACCCCAGAGGCCCCTGCACAGCCACCTGCCCAATTGCTAATGGAGGTAAGATTTTTTTAAAAGACATTTTACTGATTGCAACCCATTTCCTCCAACCCGAGCAAGGGTGCCTTCTGTTCAAAGAAGCCATGCACTGAGATAAAAAAACAGCTGCAGCAAACCAGCAGCCTCTCCGTCTGTGTGGCTACATGGTATTTTTGCTGGGTGATGCCACCGAGGGCTCTGGCCTCTGCACCAGCCCAGCATGCATGTGCAGGAAGCATCACTGGGCTCCTGCTTGGCTTTTGGGTAGGGCAGAGGGAAGGAGCAAGAAGCTTCCTTGTGTCCCAAGAACCAAATCAAGAAGACCCATGTAATGGGGTGCCTGGCACAGACTAAGGTCCAAGGAAGGACCTTCCTTCTCCACCCTTGAAGCGTAATGAGGCAGAAGACATGCTGCCTCACCAAATCAACATTTCATGCCATAAGGCCAGCAGAAGCAAGGTCTCCAGGGTGCTGTAGCCACAAACCCATTTCCTAGTGCCTTTACATTGCTATAGGTGAGTGATCACTCTTGCCTTGCTCTCCAGGGCTCCCCTGCTTCTTCAAATCTGCCATGAAATAACAAACCATCACTCACAGGACCTTGCGGGGCTGAGGATGCTGAGAACCAGAGTTCAGCACCTTGAACTGCCACCAAGCACATTCTCCCGCACCCCAGGTGGGCCATGCCAGCAGGCATTTAATAACCCAGCATCTCATCTCCCAGGGCTCTGCACATGAATCCTGCTCTGTCCAGCAGAATAAATACCTTGAGCAGAAAAAGGCACTGTTTCCTTTTTCTTCACTAGTGCCAGGGAGAACTTAGTATTCAAAAACTGTTTTCAGATGTTTCACTTCACAGCTGGTGAATGAACTCAGAGAACTCAATAAACCTCTTTGTAAGACATTATCTCTCATTAATCTCTTCAGTGAGGCTGGCACCTGGAATTGCATGAATCTTTACCTGCACATAGTAGGAGACAGGGCAATGGGCCATCATCAGAAAGCATGTTATACTGGGAGAGTCCCAAATGCCAAATAAAGAGGAAATCCTCATAACATTTTCCTCCTGATCTTCTTCTGGCAAGAGCATTTGGAAGAGATGGCTCCTTGGTGGAAGGGCTTTTAGCAGGAGAAAGGGCAGCACAGGGGCCTCCAGCAGTCTGCAGGTGCTTTGGGGGAACATCTTTTTCATCAGACATCTCAGGAAATGACAAAAGCTTTAAATGTTACTGCCTGCTCAGGAGCAAACTGCTCCACAAGGACTGCCAGCTTGCAGATCCCTGCCTCATCCCGTCTCGCTGCTTGGAGAGCACACGGTTTCCGTCTCATCCTTCTCTGCAGCAGTAGCTGGGCTAGGTGTGCTGGAGCACACCATGCACCTCCAGCACATATAATCACAGTCCTACGCACCTCACAGCTACCAAACTCATCTCCTCAAGGCAGGGCAGCTCTGGAAAACGATTTGTTTGAAGGGAGAAAGATGATTTACCAAGTCTCTAACAGCTTGCTGTAGAAATAGCATCCAGAGATTTCTCCCTTGCAGGGGATTTTGGAGTATATTTCAGCGTCCTTTTTTTGGTACAACAGATGGCAGGGAGACATGGTGGCCTGGAATATTAATGCTTCCTCCAGCATCCATTTTCTCAGAGCAACTGGCATCTCCATGCTCTTGATGAGCATCATGCAGCCTCATTTTATCTGTCAGGGCCACGGTCTTCCCATGTCAGCTAGGAATAAAATGTGTGGCTCTATCTGCAGCAGTCCCCTTGGAGATGGGGCATTTTGCATCAGGAAAGCTAGAGGGCAAAGACTGGGGCTGGGAAGAAAGGACGTGCTTATGGTAGACATACCACACACTTTGCCCAAATAGGAAATTAAGGAAAAAATAAAAATGCACTGAAGCAAATCTGTTCTGTGACCATAACCACCAGGTTGCGCTGGAAACAGTGTTCAGCCTGTATTTTAAGTCATCTTTTGTTGGTGCCTAATATCTCATGACCACTGTCCAGTGAGGAGCAATTAAGCATTTCCTTAGATAAAATGTATGCCTTCAAGCAGTAACTTGGCAAAGGATCTCCCACTATGATGTTAAGACATGATTTTGTACTACAGAAATTAGTGTGTCACAAAAATCTCTCTGATCCCATGTAATGGCTGCCCTCTCCTCATTCCCGGCAATTCACAGCACGGAGACCAATTCCCTGTGTGTTGGAGCTGGGAAACATTGCATGACTCGACTTCCCAGCTCGCTGAGTTAATCCTGCCGTGGTCCTTCAGGCATCTCCACCTGACAGGCTGTGGTAAAGGACTGTGAGCCTTTCAGAAAGGATAAAATTATACAGCTTGGAAGTTTAATAATATAAGCCCTGGCAATCACGCAGACAAATTTAATGGTGACCACTTACAGACTTGCTGGCTGAACTGTAATATTTGACGAGGCTGCTGAATAATACACCAGTCTTTCTCAGACCCAGGGAGGACTTTAAAAGTCAGTGGGACAGAGACCAGCGTTTCAGCCTTCTCTATCTCTGTGTAGGGAGGAGCTGGCATGGTGCTCCCATGAGTCTTACACGTCGCCAACACAAAACTGTCAACAGGCCAGGTGTTTTCTGCTGGGAAGGCAGTACCATCAAGCTGGTGTACCCTGCAGCCTGTGCCATCCCTGCTTTGGGCTGCTGGGAATTCTGAGCATTGCTTCCCTGGCTGGCTCTGCCTGGCACGTTCCTCTCTCTTTTACCTCACACCTCTATCAGGCACTTTCCAGGGGCTGTGCCTGATGGAATTCTTCCTTTATTTATTTTTCTTAAAAGTAGTACTATTAAGTGCAAAGAACACAAGTGCTGTGGGGCTCTGGATTTAAAAGGTGGTGTTTGCTCATAGCAGCTGTGTCTGTGCCATCCTAACACATACTCCTCGGGGTTTTTTTGTATTAACAAGAGCAGCACGATGTTCAGGGCACGTGGACTTGCAAGGGAAAGGATGTGCTTTTATGGATGGCTGGCACTGATCTTCTTCCATGGGTTCATATGGGATGCTGGAAAGGTTGCCAATGCCCACAGTCATCTGGAGCCTTGTGGAGACATCAGCAGAGGTGCTTTGGATGCCCTGGCTGCAGCAGATCTCCTTGCTTCCAAACCAAACCTTTCCAAGGGGCGTACCCTGGGCATTTGCTTTTGTCAGGATCAAGCTTACAACAGGCTTCTGCTTCTTTCTCTTTTTCCCAGACATCCCATTGAACACCACTCAATGGCCCACATCAGATTTCCAGTCAGTCCTTGGAAGAAATCCTGCCCTTGCCCTGCTTAAGCCTTGCCATGGTGACAATTTAATCCCTCCTTTCCTGGGCTGAGCAGCTTGCCATACCCATCTCCTTCAGCCGAAGCCTTTGCAGACACATGCCCATGAGCAGGACAGCCCCAGGAGGGGTGGAATACAATCCAGCACAGTTCTCGGGAGCATGGGAGCAAGTTTGGTATTTAATGTGCTGTAGCACCAAGAAGGATTTAGCAAAGCATCTATCCGTAACTGTCAGTGCCTAAAGGACAATTAAATATGTCATTTAACTTGTTTCTGAAGGACTTGTACTATGTTAATAAGCATCTCAGGAAAGAAAAGCTCTCTGCAAAGCATTAGCTTTGAGATCCAAAAGCAATCCTATAAATACACAATATCAAGTTTGATTGACACAGCAAATACCCGTAAACTGTGCTGATTGACACTAATTAATCTGACAGCCTTTAATTGCTTCTGATCGTGTCCTACATCACTCTGATTTAATAAATTAGTCCCATGTAAAAAAATCAATGCAGCAGGGGGTGGTTTGAGATCTCATCTGGGCCTGGGACTTCACACTCACTGCCTTCATTAACAGAGCATGGACACATCAAGGGGGACAAAGGGACATCAAGAAGCAGGGGCGAGTAGGCAGAGAAGAAGACTTTCAGCCTGTTAGAACAAACCCCTTCTGCTCAAGGTAGGTTTTCTTTAGAGTAATGGAAATCCTAGAAGAAGGGGAGAGCAAGGTGAGGCCAAGCCTTGGTCCTGGGGACAGCCCAGCAGGGGCTCTGTGCTACACTCACATTGCCTCTTCCCTGCCCTCCTTTTGATGCCTAAAAGCCAGAGCTGAGGAGTTATGTGAAAAATACAGTTCCCATGGCAGCCAGCAGCAGCTCCCAGACGGATAAAAACCAGGATATGGTCACATTCTATTAGTCTGATGATATCATTTATAAGTTGACTTAGAACTGCTGACCATCTAATTAAAAGGGAGCTGTTTGCAAAAAGCGCAAGAGCAGAAAAAAGCAGAGAGGATCATTGCCATGAGCCCCGTGCCTGTGCAGCTGTCTTTTTGGTGAATGGCTTTTTATTTCCCTTTTCACATTGGAGCTAATTTCATCCATCACCAGACCCAATGTGACTCATGCCCCCAGCAAGAGAGTGATGCAGTAAATAAGCACCAAGAGGGAGGCGAAAGCACCATTCTCTAGTGCCAACGTCATCTGGAGCTCCTCCTTTCCTTAATTACACTCTTCTGTCTGCTGGGTTTTTCAGGGGCTCATGTTTCTGCAAAGTCAGGGAAAGGCAGGCAGTGGAAACACAGAATCCAGCCCAAATCCTCCTTCTCTTCCTCACCGTAAACAGGCAAGAAGAAGAGAAGCACAGGGCTGGCTCTACATCATGTGTTAAAAGGGTCCAGCTGGAGGCACAGGAGAGGGCATGGATTTCTCAGAGATATATGCCTTCTCGGCAAACTATCAAATAAAACACTGCATTTCCTCTCACAGCGGTAATGTCAGAATTCCCCAGAATGCCCCCAAATTAGAAAAGGAGTACTTCTGTACACAAAGAAGTACTGTGTCCTGTTTTCCACCTGTGGGCTGCATTCTTGAGGCAATTCTTGGCTGCTGGAGCAGTCTGGATGCTGTGTTTTCTCCCTGAACTACGACGAACAGAGACAGGATCAGTCAGTGGGCTGGTAAATAGTCCCCCAGTCTCCCAGGCTAAGGTTGGTCTCCTCTGCTGAAGCTGGCAAGGAGCTAAAACATATCTAGGAGCTCTCTGTAGTTCATTTTACTTGGGAAGATAGATGATGATCTCCAGTATTTCACATCAGGGCTCTACATAGCTTTGTCAGCATGGAACAATCCAGCTGGTCTACTATGAAAGTTATCCTGAGCAGGAGGATTGTTTCTTTCAGGGGAAACTAAGTGCCAGAGCTGGAGAGGTGTTGGAAAACCTATAGAGGATGTCAGTCATGCTGAGGAAGGAAATGCAGAGAGACAGGTCTCTGGCATCTCACAGCCTGACAGAGTTGCTGCAGCCGCAGTGGCCGCTGCTTTGCCTTCCTTGTGAGGGGAAGGAGGGATGGCAGGCTTTGGAGCCTGCTTGTGTCCCACCACCTGCCACTGGTGCTGTGGGGTGCTTGTGAGACTGGGGGCATCACGAGGGCTGCCAAGGGCACACAGGCTCCTGAGATATTTAGGTGCTCCTGAAAGATCTGTCCTCTGTCACTGGGCAAAGGCACTGAAAGGCCTTCCAGTCTGGAGGATCCGGAGCTGCTGCAACTGGCTGAGCTCCCCAGGGAACTCCTGATGCTGCAGCACCAGCAAAGAACTCCTGCCCCTGCTCCCACCTGCCAGCCAACAGGAAAACCCCTCTGGCCCTGCAACAGCCAGCAGTATTCACTGCACAGTCTGCTATCCCAGCCTGCCCCTAAGGGTTTGCAAAGGACCTGGCAAGATTAGGGAACATGAGCTGTTGCTTTCCTTAAAGACTTTTTAGCTGCAGCACTCTCCAAGGAGAAAACTGGGCAGAAATCTCTGAGGAGAGAGGCAGCTTGCACAAGGTTCAGGTGCATACAGAAGAGGGGTGTTCATGCTGCAGGGAGCCAGCAAAAGCCCTCATCTGGTATCCACCTAGTACAGGGATCCACGCAGGCCTGTCCCTGCAGATTGGGTACAAGCTCTTCCTTGCTCACCCCCAGGCTTCCATTTTCCTTTCTCCCGTCCCGGGGATGAGGGATTTTCTCTGAGCTGGGCTTTCCCCAGCTAAATTATGGGGTGCAGCACCCTGCTGTCTGTCCTTCAAGTGATCACCAACATCTCACAGCATCACCTCCCTGCTGCTCCTGCTGCATCTACCCTTACATGTGAGATTTTTCTGGGCCATCAATGCTTGCAGGGCAGGCCAGCAGTCCTCATTTGGAGAGGGGAGACATGCTTGCCTTTCAGATCATGAAAACAGAGCTCTGAAATTTTATCTGCTTTATTCCACAGGCAGCCTCCAGCACACTGGTGTTCACACAGAGGGCCAAGTTGTCTGTTCTCACAGTACATTTGCTGTGCTCATCATGAGCTCTCACCTCTCCTTGTGAGCACCAGCATTTCCCTGATGAATGCAGAGTCTGCTCCTCAAAAGTCCAGCTGCAAGCTCAGAGTGCTCAGTCTCCAGGCTTCACAAAGTGCAGTTTTTCTGGGTACTAAATCCTAATCTTGCAGGCTTTATGGCTACCTGAAATTCAAGGCACAATGAGCCTCTCCCTATTGGAAAGATGCTACCGGCAGTTTCTGGCTTGTCCTCTGCCACGGAGCTCAGAGACCAGCTCCCAGAAGTGCTGCACAGTCCTTGGTGCAGGGACCCTTCCCAGCTCCCTCGGCTTGTGCTTCTCACCTTAAACTCGGAACCCTGCTGTTGCATTAAAATTCTTCTCCATTTAACATTCCATCCAATCCATATAGGTGTTGAGACACAGAGCCATCTTTCCATTTAATTTGAGGACAACAACAGCTTCCCAGTGCACCTATTCATTCCCTCTGCAAAACAACCCCTTCCTGGGCTCTCAGCATCATGCTGCCATTCTCCTGCCCGGGAAGTAGAGTCACATTACCTCCCAAGAAAGCCATCTGCGTCAGACTGACTGGGCTGTCTGTCACTCACAGCTCGGACAGGCTGCAATCAGTGAGTGGGTTGCATTCTCCAAACCTTCTGCTTTTGCACGCCACCTCTGCTGATTTCATCCTGCCACTTTCAGGGGACACACTGAGATCCTGAGTCATACCAAGGAGGAGGGTTACAAACCCTGAGAATTATTTCAGCTCCATCTCTGGAGCTTTGTGGCAGATCTGCCAGTGGGGCATGGACCACATATGGGGTTTTGCAGCTTTGGGTTGGTCTCTGCTGCTACAGTCCCCCATCAAACACTGTCATGAGTAGAATAGTCAATAATTGGCATTGATGAGCTGATGACAAAGACTCTTATTCCATGTTAGCATACACAACTGGAGTGCAGGAAAATTAAGCAAACTCATGAAGCAGACGCCAAATTTTCTCCAAATGGGATTTCTTTCCAGAGCTGTCAGTCACTTTTCAAATTATTTTCCCTAGCTGGGGATGATGAAGGAAGACATCTGGGATAAAGGTGCCTTCTGCTGCTGTCACGCAGACCGGCTATGTGACAGCCTCTCCACCTGACATGCCTGAAGAATCAGATCAGTTCTCTGTAAAAGCAGTTTCACAGCTATGTCCCTAGGAGACAAGGATGACAGGCTAGAAGGAGGGAGTACCCATAGCAGGATGAATGCCAGCAATGGGCAGAGCAGCTTGCCAGGCATGTGAGAGCACCCTGGCCAGTGGTCCATATGCTTTACTGGAAAATTATTTCCAGTCTGCAGGTTTAAATGAAAAATCAAGCCTCTCAAACCCTGCATGTTGGGGGTTTTTTTCCGTGTAGATACAAGTTTGATTGATAAAAGTAACTGTTTTGACATTACACATGAGCATCTGCCATGGTATCACTCGTCATCAAGATTAATACACGAGGCATGAATATGTGCAGTTTATAGTCTGAAAATAGACTCATAGATCCCAAAATACCTGGGAATCCACAAGCTTTACCGAATGCGGGTAAGTCCATGGCACCTCACAGATACCAGTCTTCTCCTGCATTATTTTCTTATTGAAATAATTCAAAGTGAGGCGTAATGTGATTTTAAATAGAAAAGGGGCGGGCTGGGAGCTGCTCTCTGGAGCTCCACATTTATTCTCCCCTCAAGCTGCTGCCTGCAGCATCCATTTCTCAGTGGGATGCTGCAGAAGGACAGAGAGCAGGTCAGGCCGTGCTGCAGGGTAATTCTCTTCCCCTAAACCCTGTCTCCCTTTCAGCCTGGAGGGCTCTCATATGGCCTCTGCAGTGCAAATCAAAGCGACCACATCAAAGGAGAAAACAGCGGGGGGAGAAAGGAGCCTTCATAGGCTGCTGGGCATGGATCCAAAGAGAATCTATTTTCCATCACTTTCTCCTGCCCGTCACACTGGGCTCTCCCTGCCCAAGGCACAAAGTGAGTGAGGGCAACCTCTGCCAGCACAGATCCAGCAAAGCAGGAAAGCAAGAGATGTCTCCCAGGGCCAAGGACAAGTGAGGAGTTAATCCCACAAAAATAAGAGACCTCTGAGCTTCCTTCCTCTGTGTCAGAGAGTGAAGGCATTGGGCAGCTGGGGTGCTCCTGCCTACTTGAGCAATATTATTGCAAAGGAACACAACTGCTTTGTCTATTCAGTACTTATGACCCTTTTTCTTTGTGAATGCTCAAAAATATCAGCTTACTGTGATGTTGGTGAAAAGCAAATGCACCACATCTAAGAGTAAAAAAACAGGGAAGAAATTTTCCTACCATTTGCAAAAGCTACTTTTTTTATAAGTACAATAATTGTGCAGACTTCCAGCCTGCAGATAATTTGCAGAGGACAAGTTGCTCTCAGTAAGGATAAAAACTCATCTAAAATAAACCTCTTTCGTGGGAAAAATATTTAATTTGGATTTGGGTCAGGGTTTCAAGCTCATGCTAAGTGCCTTTGCAAAGTGCAGTCCATGCACATGGTACCGCCTTTCTGATGAGCACAACGAATGGGTTGTGAACGTCTGAATCTCAAGGGTTCAAAGGAATTTACAGTTTTCACCACCAGAATACTTCCTGAATATTTTTCAGCTCAAATATAGAAGTTCTTTTTAAAAGCTTGATCTCTTGGAATGCAAGGCCACCGTGCTAAGGCCCTGTGATTTCTCTCTGAATGTCCACCATGCTGGGGCATGCTGGGGCCCATACCTGAAAATATGTCTGGGGATGAAAATTGGCAGTGCATTTATGGAGAAGGCAGTTCACAAGCTTCAGGTGCTTCAGAAGATGGAGACCACGCAGTCTGACGATGTCAACCCTGGGGCAAAGGCATCTGGAAGCTGGTCTGCATGCAGGTGCTTTCTGGGCCAGCCTGGGCAATCCCATACTCACTGTCTGCACATGGACCATGGTGGGTGATGTGGTCCTCAACAAGCTTGGGCTGGCAGAAAGTCTCTTGGGTGCAGAGCTGTGTCTCCTGGCTCAGAGAGAAAAGCCAATGGAAAAGTCATCTGCTGCAGCCAGGAAAAGCCTGTGTTGTGTCAGCTGTAATGTAATAGAAACAGGCAGGGTCACTTCTTCACAGCTCTGTTTCATATATAGATTTTTTTTAAGGACTAAGTAGGCATTCATTCAGCATCCTGACACCAGAACGTGCAACATCTTGATACCAGAGGCATGTACCAGGGTGAGCACGGGCTGGGTCCTGCTGTGAGTAGGCTGTTCTCCTTGTGTGCTGCTCACCTTGCATCCTCTGCTGCTCACCTGCCACCTGACAACACCATTCCTGATTTCCCCATGGCCCCCATCAGCCAGCAGCTCTTTCCTTCCCTCTCCTGCTCCCAAATCAATGTGAAGCGGAAAGCAGCAGGAAAGATTTCCATTTGAACACTTCGAGGCTGATTACACTGGAAAAGCAACTGGGAATAGGGGAAACATAATCACAGGTAGCAGTATGAGCATCATTAAATCAGGCTCTGAAAAAGCAGCCTGTCCCAAAAGACTTAGTTTCTTTTAATTCCTGCTTTTTGCTGGGCTGCTGATGTATTTATAGCACCTTGTTTGGCATTAAAATCTCTGCTCTGTTCAAGCAGATGCTGTCCACAGAGCAGCACCTGGACTTGGCACCTAGTTGCTCAGAGATTAACGGCATCCTGTCACAGATGTCATCTCACCAGCCCTCACAGACAGGGCTCAGCCCTCACTGCTCCACAGAGGGGATGATGCCTCGGAACTTCTCACCGGTGCTGTTAGTTTGTTAATGTGTACCCAACTACGTAACAGGGAAGGGAAATTCTGTGGCAATGAGCTTTCAGGAGAATAAAGAAAAGACTTTCTTCATTGTGGCAAGGAAAAGCCCTTACACACTGAAGTTGTCAAAAAGGTGGCCTGAATTATTTAGGGGGAGCTCTGTGACACCTTCACAGAGGTGAAGCAAACCACTGTATCTACAAGCTGTATGGCAAGCAGCTTCATTGGCATCTGACACCAAAGATCAGGAGAGGGCCCAAAATAGCAGTGTTGTTTTTACAGCATTAATTATGGATGCTGCTCCAAGCATCCCCTGGCAGATACCCTCTGCTTCAAGCTATGCTGGTCTGTGAGCTACACTACTACATTGGCTTGCTCCAGGGAAAGACAGACCCCCTGAGCAGGGGGAGGGGTACAAGGGCAGCACGGGGGTCTTTGGATAAGGCTGATGGGCCCAGTAGTTACCTGTGTCTATTTTTCTGATGCCAGCAGGCTCATCCTTTTACAGGGATGCACCAGCACGACCAGATTACAGGAAAGCCTCTGGTCTGGAGTTAGGGTGGGTCCAGTTCACTTGAGTATTTTAGAACTTTCCTTTCTTTTATAAATGTATGCTAAGCCCTCAGCAGATAGGATCTCTCCTACTTCAGCATTTCCATGTAAGCTTAACTCTTGGTTTTACTGGAAGCTGCTGTTCTCTCAGAGTTGCCATAGTTACTGATGCATGCATTTCTGATTTCACAAGGTAATGACTGTCCCAACATCTTGTTTGTGGAATAAACTGTGTAACACTGAAAGCCACATAAAATGAAATATTAAAGCTCTTATGGTTCAGGAAGCAGACATCATGAATCAGCCATTGGAATTAATTGCATTATCAAACCTGGATGAAAATAATCCAAGCTGGACAGCCCCCAAAACAGATTTTGGGGTGATGCTCCAAATCCGAGGGGCGGGTGTGGTGTTGTGGGGAGTGTCACCACCTCCCTGCACACCAACACTATCCAGGCAGTGGTTCCAGTTTGGTGCTTCATGAAATGATGGAGAGACCTGGCAACCTGGCACCAGAGGGACAGGCACAGAAGCCATGCCCTAGAGCAGCCTATCCTGAAGAGCAACATTTCTATGTGAGATATCATCCCTACTTCCAATGCTTTTTTCCTGCAGCGAAGGAAGAGGAGAAGTAGATGTCTCCTGGATAGCACTCAGAGTGGCAATGGCCATGGGGAGTGATGCCTGAGCACAGGCAAAACGATGGGCACGCAGCAATGCCCAGGTTCTCACCTCCCTCCCCCTGTGCGCTTGCCAGCTTCCCAGGACTGGGCCATGAACATTGCCTGGGGACAGCAACAAGCTGTTCCAAAAGACTACCTCTGCCCTTGTGATCCCCACAAGATGCTGTCCAGAGGCTCTCACTGCTCTCCAATTTTTGATAGGGCACATGAGAGCCCTGAAATGCAGTCATCACCCCAAGGGCTCTGTTTGGGGTTCAGAGATCGAAGAGGAGGACAATGGGCTCCCCAGGGAGCATCTCCTGGGCACTGCAGCATGGCTTTCGAGTGTCCCGGTGACTTTTGTAGCTCTGACTGTGCCATTGCTTGCCTGTCATCTGGAAGGGTGACGGTGAGACCCTATCACCCCTAGAGCTGCTCTCTCTGCCCGTTCTCACACCATGGCCATCCCCTGCCGACTGCCAGCAGTTCTCATACATCCCTGTGCTAGCACTGGTAGTCCCAAGCCTGATGGCCAATGGCTCTATACTTAGAGAGGTCAGCAAGGTGTCCCTGCCTATTAAGGGCAGTCTCATCACCTGAGGACACAGGGGATGGTGAACAGCCAACGACAAGCAGGAGATGCCTTTCCCTTTGCCAGTGCTGGTACAACTCATAACACACCTGGCTACCTTGAGACTAAATTATAAGAACTGCATTATGAAATATTTAAATTTCATTAAGTGCAGCATTGCTTGCCCTGCTGAGACCAAGCTCTGGTAAGAGCTGTCCTTTCCCCCAGGCACTGTGGGACCCATTGCCTTGTCCTGCATCACCCCCATGTCCCAAGCAGCAACAAGGGATCAGATTACCCAGCTGGGGCAGCTTCCGCTGAGTACCCACTGTGGTGGGCTGACAATTAAAATAGATTTGGATGGTCAAAATTGAAACAAACACAAATTCAAACTCAGACCAAGCTGTGGGAGCGAAAGAAGTGTCCTGCCCTTGACCCTTGTGCTGGCTCTGCTTGCATATGCCACCTGGGAAGCTGGGGCAGTGATGCCAACTCTATCTGCTGGACAAACATCCATTTTGCATGGCAGGACAGAGCCTGCCAGCCCCGACTCTTGGGATGAAATCTTGGCCCAGAGACCAACATGGCAAATCCAAGTAACATTTCCAAAAGCTGGCCTGGCCTCTGGCACACACGTCCTCCCTTGCGATCCCTTGGAAGCACAGCCATGCTTTGCCCAGGAGCAGTTTCCTGCCTCGGTCCCATGGATGCAAGGTTATTTTTAACCCCCTCTTGGCTCTGGCACAAGCTGGCTTTGGCAGAAGGTTTTTGCTGTGTCACAATGCCAGGCTAAACTGAGATACATCCCACAGGGAGGGACGGATTACCAGCAGTGAGACTCCCTCCAGCTGCAGCTGCACACCTGCCATGTCAGGCAGGGCAGTGTCCCTCCAGGAGAGCAGGAATTCTGAGCCAAGGTGTTCCCTCTTGCCCCCTCGTCTGCTGCTGGCCAGGCAGCCCACAGGAAATAGCAGCAGGGAGATTCCTCCCAAAGCTTTCCTCACCCAGTTACAGGCCAGAGACCACATGGAGATGATGTTGCACCACAGACACTGGACATTGGTGTGTCCACACCCTCTGCTGGTGTTGATAGGGCTGGAGCAGGCAAACCTGGTCTTGGGCCAAGGCAGCAGGGAAATCAGGGGTCCTTCTGGTGTGGCTGGAACACTGGTCAGTGCAGTGAAGTGCAGTTGGGAAGATGTTCATCCTGGAGCCATTCTCTCATACCAGTTGCTCTCTGGAGCTGGGCTAGCAGTTAGCCACACTCCAATATGTGCTCACCTCAGCCTAGCTACAATCAGTCAATCCATGCCTCTCTTGGCAGGGTACCCTTGTGCTCTCAGTGCTGTGAGGGGCAGACAATGAACCCACGGATAACCACAGTCCTTGGGGCACAAGGTCCCCCCCATTACACCTGGGGGGCTACAACTGCCAGGTCTCTCTGCCAGGCAGCCAGGAGGTTTCCAGCATGGTTTTCTTTGGTTTTCTTTCTATGTCCCTCTGAAAAATAGGGTTGCAATAAGTTGAGATGAGGAGGACAGGATAGGATGGGACTGACAGACAGACAACTAATAGGCAGTGTGGGTATATTGGTGCTGTTTTCCTTAGGAAGCCAGGATAAAAGTCACTTCTGCCAAGCTGTGTTCAAACTCTTTTTGTCCCACATCCTGCCTCCAAGGTAATTAGCTCTTCAAATGCCTTTACACTAAAGAGTGATTTAAGGAGCTCAAGCTGTTTAGCTTATTAAAGAGCTGGGTAAAGAAGAAATCTGACTACAATATTTAAGCACCTGTCCATGGAGACGATATATGATATTAAACAGGTCTTTGCAGAAGATGATAAAGGCACCACAATGTCCAGCACTGAAAAACCAACAAATTTCAAGCAGAAAATGCAGTGAGCACTTTGCTTGTAACAGCAACTGACTGTCTACGAGATTACCAAGACTTGGTGGGCTGAGCCACACTCAGAGTCTGGTCACCCACAAATTGTCAATATCCTCCGTGGATGAGCAAGGAAAACCCCCTCACTCAGAGTTATGCAGGTGCTCAAATGAGAAAACATACACAAACCCCTCCATCCCAAATCTGCATGTAAGCACATAAGAGCTACCCTGAGCAGGGAGTGATGGAGGGACAGACCCTGGGAGAAAGCAAAAACTGCATGGAGCAGGAGGAAAACCTGTGAGTGAAGATGACACACGTAAGGAGAAAAATAACTACAGAAAGAAGCTGAGCAGTAGTCCTTTAAAAAGGCATAGGAGAGAGTGTGCTTCAGGCAGGCTTTCACAGTGTGCTCTGGCATGGGTATATTCCCTACAAATACACTGAAGTAATGGCTTTCCTTGTCCCTACTGTGGGCACCAGCACATGATTTGACTTCTCCCATCATTGTCACTCCTAAATCTTCAGCTTCTCTCTGAATCACAGCTTTACCTTATCTCTGGAAGTACAATAGAGGGAAGAAATTTTGCAAGGAAAGCAAATAATGATGTTAATTTTTATTTTTTTCTTGAGTTGTTGAAAAGACAAAACTGATATAATTCCTTAGCACATCATGTGCTCAGAAAAGACACAATTCAGAGCAAACACATGGAAATACAAGATGGTCACATCACCCTCAAGACCAGCAGCATAGAGTTAGCCACATCTTGCAGCTCCTGGCTCCTATCTTTGTAAGCACCCAGAGGTTCATAACACCAGAGGACCCTGAAGGAGATGTAAACCAGCATATAGAATAATACAATCACAGAAAGGTTAAGGTTGAAAGGGATGTTAAAACTCATCCAGCTCCAACCCTGCTGCCATGGGCAGGGACACCTTCACACTAGATCAGGTTGCTCCAAGCCCCATTCAGCCTGGCCTTAAACATGTCCTGGGATGGGGCATCCACGGTTTCTCTGGGCAGATTTTTCCAGTGCCTCACCACCCTCATAGTAAAGGATTTATTCTACTTTATATCCAGTTTTAATCCCTTCTCTTCCAGAGGAGATGTGTTTTGTGGGACAGCCCAAGCCACGTCTGGCATCTAGTTCTCCTGCCAACCACAGCCATGAGTCTTTGAACATTACAGGGAGTTTGCAGGTCTCTGATGTGGTCTGGCAGGGCCCTGGGATGGTGGTGAGCACCCAAAGCATGCAGACATATTTTCTGCTCCATACCCAGTGAGGTTGCACACCTGGCTATCTGCCTGGGCAGCTACTCAGTCCAGAGATTCCTCAGTAATTCTTGGAGTTGTTTACTTTACTCTCTGTTTGCTCTCTTATGTATTTGCATACATCCAATTTACAGTTCCTGTCATCTAGCTGTTTTGGTAATTGGGCAGCTGGTCTCAGAAATGCTGATTTACTGTACTGCTGATGACATAATGTATGTTTGCACTTGCAAGAGGGAGCTGCAAAATCCCTCCCTCCTGATCTGAATTCCACTATTGATTTTTGTTCTATTGGATTGATATTTCCATGACCTGCTCTTTCAATCAGCACATTTAATACACCA
The DNA here is from genome assembly GCF_003945725.1 of Corapipo altera. NCBI lineage: Eukaryota > Metazoa > Chordata > Aves > Passeriformes > Pipridae > Corapipo > Corapipo altera. The sequence continues at coordinate 3,941,648 of NW_020884927.1, forward strand.
GCAATAATGTGCCTGTGCAGATGTTTCGCCACGAACTGCGTTTCCCGCATGGGGCACGTGCATCTCCCTTTTCTTGGCACTCTTGCAAGGGAAAAATAACTCCTGACTGCTGGGAACAGGAACAAGACTACAGCTAGGGCTGCAAACAGAAAATGTCACTATGAAATGTTAATGGTTGGGTTGGGTTTTGCTCTGCCAACACCTGCCTGGGCTGGGAACAACTTTACTACTGCCTTCGCAAAACTCAGAGAAACTATAGAATGGTTTGGGATGCAAGGCACATTAAATATCATTTAGTTCCAATCCCCTGCCATGGGGAGGCACAACTTCCACTAGGCCCAGTACTCAGAGCTGCATTCAGCCTGGCCTTGAACACTTCCAGGGATGGGTCATCTCCTCATTCCCATTACCGGATCCAGCATGGTAGCCAAGCAAAGGGTTTTGCAGTGGTTTGCCCAGGCAGCTGCTTTCATCCCTGCTGACCTCTGTGCATGGACCTGTGCCAGTGCTGGCAGCAGTGCAGGTGCCCCAGCTGCCCAGACCACATTAGTACGGCTGAGTCAAGGAGGACAATGTCCAGGACAAGTGAAAATGGTAATGAACCGTTCCCATCCCTGCCAACTCTCTAGAGCTTTTTACGTTTGGTTACCATCCAACCCAAAGAAAGAGCAGTCTCTTAAGGGTGGCATTTGTCACGTCCCAAAAGGACTTACGAACAGGGTCACCCCAGACCACCGCTGCAGCACAGCTTGATGCTGCCTTGCTCTGGAGAAGGGCATGAACATGGTGTCCCTAAAACACCATCCACATCCCCCCCCCAGCCCCTGGATGCACAGAAAAGGAAACAGCTACAGTACAGACTCGGTACAAATAAAAAGAGCAAGAAAGCAATTTTGCTTACATTCTTGCAGCCTAGCAAACATGATTACTTTTTTCTTGTGGCTGGTGATCCCTGCGTTTGCTTATTTCCTGAAGGAAAGACTTCTCTTTAAAACCAGAAGGAAAGACTTCTCTTTAAAATCAGAAGTGAGAAAGGCTGATGTTACGTTCATACAGCGCTTCAGAGGATTGCACATCCCTGTGCAGCCTGGCACAGTGGAGAGCTCATACCTGGGGGACACGGTGTCACTTTGCATCACTGACTGTCTCAGGACATGCAGCAGCAGAGGGCAAGAAGATTTTAAAATTTCTGTGCAGTACTTATGTGCCTAAACTTACAGTGACACCCTTTGTTTTCCAGAAAAAAAAAATTGATTCACACATTACCTTTAAAGTGCATTTTGGTATAGCAGAAAAAGGGCACAGAAGGATAATTTCAAGCAAGCAAATGATGAGAAGAACCTCACAAAAATGAAAGGCATTGGAAGGAGAACACATGCAAACAGCAAGTTGAGACTGCCTGGAGGGGACTGGCAGCAGATCTCCACCTCTGTGATGGATAATATTAACTTTTCTACTAGTCCTTGAGTTGCTTTTATTTCTGTTGAACAGCAGGAACAAGCTTGGACCATGCCCTCTCGTTGTGCACACCTGGCGCTTCCTTGAGTCCTCTGTTTCCCACCCCAGGAGTGTAGTAGGAGGCAGTGGCAGTGGGGGGCTTGGGGGGCTGGGAGCAGTCCCACACTGATGTGTCCCAATTCCAAACACCACATAGTGAGTGGGCTCGAGCATATTAAAATACCAGTCTCTGCAATTTGCCCATTCTAATTTTCTCCTCTCTCTTAGTAACTGGTTTGTAGAGGTTATGTTAATATAGATTTAAATTCTCCAAAAAGCAGAAAATTAAAGGAAATTATTTATGAACCAATATACATTTCATATGATTCATAAACTTACTGTACAAAATTGGTTGATTTGAAATAATTAAGGTTAAGGATGTCCTCTTTGACTCTTCAGTACTACTACTGGATGCACTGTATTTTCCCTATCTGCTCTTGCTCTCTTTAGCATTTCAAATTACACCTCCTCCATTGATTTTTTCCCAAGATATCGCAAATTTAGCAGGCAATTAAAAATTGCTATGTAACAATAACAGTAATGACGGCAATAAGCTGCGTTTGCAGCAGGAGGAGTAGAATGCTGAAGGGAGGTGAACGGGGAATTCCTTCCTAGATACAGCCCTTGCAGAGCAGCAACCGTGGCACGTGCTTCTTGTCAAGCTCTGGGAATCAGGTTACTTACCTGCCCTTTCATGTGCAAAAGAGGGGCATGGCAGCGGGACTCCTCTGCAGGAAAGCTCTGCATGCACCTTAAAACCTTCCCTGGTGCAGCAGCCTCTGACTTCAGCAAACATCTCCCCCAGAGGTGTGGTGGACGCCCCATCCTGGAAACATGCAAGATCAGGGTGGACAGTGCTCTAGTTTCAGATGTCCCTACTCATTCCAGGGAGATTGGACTAGGTGGCTTTTAAAGGTCCCTTCCAACCCAAACCTTTCCAGGAGTCTATGCCTTTCCCTAGCAGACATCCATGCTCAGCTGTAAGAGTTCCTTCTGCAGAGCTGTGAGGACGGTGGCTCCAAACCTTCTAAGGATTTCTCATTAAGGTAATTTTTACACCAGTGGGTTTTGTTGTGTGGATGATACATTTAAATCAGCCACATTTACATTTACATTTAAATGATATATTTAATCAACCACAGCTTACTCACGTGTGAATATCCCCTAATGAGAAGCAGAACTCGCTTATCATGCTGAAATTTTAATGGGAAATAGAGAAAGAACTTTTCTATTGCCTCAGATTGCCATGACTTGTTCCCCAGGCCATTTGGATGGTAAGATGACCCAGTTTGGTCTGAGACCTCACAGTACAAATGTGTGGCAATTTTGTTTACCAGTTGAAGGTAAGTAAGGGAGAATGGCTGTTCTCATGGGTGCATTTCTAGGCAATGGGATGCATTGCTCCTGTGTGCGGTTGCTTCCATTGCTGCTTTTTATTGGCAATTATATATTTGTCACTGATTACAGTAATTCTCTTCATTGGGAAATAAACAGCAACCACATGCAGCTCTGTGGTGGCAGTGGTATTTCGTTCCAGCATATAACTGCTGTCTGTCCAGATTTCTCCAGTCATAAAGCAGAAGTAAAATGTCATGAATCCTCATTACTGCTTCCACAGATCTCCAGGGTGTGACAATGTGTCTTTCCCCACCTCGACCTCAAAAAAAGCATTAAAGCACAGGTTTGGAAGCAGGAATTTCTGCAGCTCTGTGGTCGCAGTCAGGCTGCAGCAGACAGAAGGGAACCCAAGAAGCAGGGCCCATTGTGATGAGGACACAGTGCCTGATGCTGGCTGAAGGGCTCTGCGACATTTCCAATGGAGCAGAAGGGCTCTGCAGGCACTGACTTGTGATGTTAAATAGAAGTGAATCTTTACTTTCCTTGCCTTTGACTGCTGAACCTTCCAGTGCTTTGCAAGGGCCAGGGTGTTTGATTTGGTTGGGGTGACACAGCTCAGTTATCTCCTTTTGTGTTGAACCAGCTCCATCCACTGCAAACCAGACCATTTGTTCCACGGTGGGTGGCCCTGTGGCTCATGGTCAGCTCTCTGTCATCTCCAGGAGGAGGTGGATTTTTGTTCTCCTCCTCAGAAAAAGGCTCACAGCCATTCCAGTCTGCAAACACGTGGCAGGACAAGGCAGCCACATCCTGAGCTACTTCAGGAGGAGCGAGACTAGAAGATGAAAGGGACTTACCAACTCTCCTCTGCTTGGTGCTGGCAAGTTTGCACCTGAAATAGAGCCAGTTTGGATCTCTGCCCCCAGTTCAGGGCAGACATGGAGAAACCAAAGGCAACCAAGATGGTCAGTGCTGGTGTAGCCCTGTTGTGAGCCAGGGGCTGGAGAGTAAATGCTGGAGATTCTGGTGTTCGAGGTGAGCAAGGACTGTGATATCTTTGGTGAGACAAGCATGTTTCTTCTTTTCATGCTGCAGAAACAGGCTGAAGATATTGCACCCCTGTGAACTGCAGTCTGAATTTCAGCCCTGCCAAACAGACTCAGCCACATTCAAACGGTGACAGGAATGTCCAGGGGCCATGTCAGATCCTGGGAATTGCAGAGCAACTACACGAACCCCAACAAGGGAAGCCTGCAGCTTGACTGAGAGTGGCTGTAGTTTTCTCTTCAAGCCTTCCAGTTTGTATTCTGCCTTGGGAGCTATTCCTGATATTCCTCCTCTTCCTCCCTGTGGTGTGGAGCAGCAGCTTGGATCCCACTTGTTGACAAAGCTGTAAATCAATCTTGACAAGCTTAACAATCACTTAAGGCTAGCAAAGAATCAGCAAAGAATGAAGGTTGCTCCTGCCAAAAATGATTGCGTGGCTGGGTGCTTCCTCCCTCAGCCACCTGCGCCTGCCTCGGTGGGGCTGGGAACATGTGCCCACCGCAGCCAGAAAGGTCACTCACCCCACTTAGAGATAAAATGCCCCATCAAATCTGACATTTAACTTAGACTCCCCTTACTGAGTGTGCTGCAACAGACAGGAGTATGCTCCAGGAGCCCCCGGCACATCGCCTCCATTGGTATTGGAGGCTGGGAATGCTGCCGTCCCTAATGAGGAGCTAATGGCCACAGGCAGCATACCTCCTGTGCAAGCTGCAGCCCCTTCACAGTCAGAGATCATCCCCTGGATTCTGATGGCTGGCTGGGGCTTTTAACCAAGCACAGAGATGTACATCTTGGAGGAAAGCCTGACTCCCATTTCACACTGCCAGCAAAGCCAGGGGTTAGGATTTGCTCTGCCGAAAGGGCTGGAAGTGGAATGACAACTCACTGTGCCAGTAACTAATTCCCCTCTGGGGCTGCAGGTCACCTCTCTCCCAAATAAAACCATGAGCTGTCATGGCCCAGCCCTGCAGCCCAGCAGCCAGGATAGCATGTGCCCTTCTGCTCTCTGCTCCAGTCCTCACTGGCACATGAAGAGAGCACACTGAGCACCCAAGGGTGGATCCTGGTAATATACAACCAGGTGGGTCTCATACATTCCCATCCCCCAGCATCAAAGCAGGCAGGAGACCTGGCTCTTGCTGCCTCTCCCCTGCAACCACCCACCCCCACTGGCAGGGGTTTTCAAGTAGTGCACGAGGTTGTGGATGGCTTCTGTCACTGACATGTCCTGCCTTGATTTGTGTGTCAGCCTCTGCTCTCCAGACCCGTGGGGCCTGTATGCTCTCTGTGTTCCCAGCAGAACTTCATCAGCCAGAGAGGCAGGCAGGGGTAGGGGAAGCCTGACTGTTTGCACTGATAGCAGGAGATATGATGGGAGTGAATATCAAACTGTCATCTCTGTCATCTTGTGGCCAAGGTAACGGTGGGAAGTGGGTTTGCCTTGTTGAATCCCTCTTCAGATGAAAAATAGCTAGCATCAAGCTGCTCTTGTTCACATATTCCTCCTGTTCGCTTTCTAATGGAAGGATCCAATTTGCTCAGCACAGCTGCAGTTTTTGGGCTCCTTCCAGCTTCCATGTCTGATACAGAAATCCTACCTCCTGCAAAAAAATTAGCTGTCCATACACACACAGGATCCGTCCTCGTCCCCTTGCAATGCTCCCCAAAAATGCTGTCCCCCATGCTCCAGGAACTGGCATGCACGGGAATCTTTCCTGTACTTCTAAGAATGTATTCCCCACAGCAAAGAGTTTGAAGAGTGCAGACCAGAGAGAGGATGTCTGAACCGGCAGTGTGCAGCCACATCATCCCCATTCCTACAGATCACTCTCTCCCAAAGTAACTGTGAGTTCTTCCTCTAATCAGGCTCTGTCTTTAACAAAGGTAGTTTACCCCCTGAAGCCTTTTGCTGCAGGATTAAGGTGTGTGGCAAAGAAGCAGAGCTAAGTGGCATGGCTCTTGTCTTCTGGGATCTGCTTGCCCAAGTGCAGGTGTAGCATCTCAACTGAATGGGGGAAGAAAATGCTCTCTGGCCTGCTCCATTTCTCTGAAATACCCTAATCCTGCAGGAGAGATAACATGGAAGTGGATGCATCCATCATCCCTACAGGGCTTTGTGCAAATAGGTTAGAGCTTATTCTTAATTGTTGCTTATTCTTACCCTGAGCAGCAGAGCAGTTCAGCAGAGCCTCCTACCCACGCCATACAATCTGTGGATAGGATTCCTTTTCCATCGCCTGCTTAGAGCCATGCTCTGACACTGCTCCCATGGGGAAGCCAGCATTCTTTTGTATCCGACCATCTTCCCTCTTCTTAAAGAACAACCATCCTCAATATAACTTTGCCCTGGGCAGTGGCTTGCCAAGCTTCCCAAGTGCTGCGGGAACTGCAGCTTTGAAAGCCATGGCATCTCTGAGGGAGGGCTGCCTGTCCCTTACCCTGCCAATGGGACCCATGGCTGAGAACACAGCACCCCACATGTTCACTGCATCAGCTCTGAGGGCTCCTCTGACAGATAGGCCCCTCTGACTGTCCCCATCTTGCTGAGCAGCCTGGGAGAGGGATTATCCTCCCAAAGAAGAATAGCAATCTCTGCGTCTTTTCCCATCTGTCCCAGGCACCAGGAGTGATGCTCAGGGAGCTCCCACCTGTGCAAAAGGGAGTGTGCAAGCAGCAAAGGAATCCCTGCAGCTGTGCTGCCAAAGCCAGGCAGGCACAGGGCCCTGCCACTGCTGCGGGGTAGCTGATGCCATCCAAGTGTCATTTCTGCTCTGCTGGCGGTGAGAGCAGAGCCATGCAGGAGAGTGGGGCAGGAATTGGAGCAGACATGTGCTCATGCAGCTCCTATTCAGCTGGTTAAAAATGTTGTCCTCCTTATTTAATCTTTGGGAAAGATGCCTGACGGGTTTTATAAAGCGTCTGAAAGAAGTTTATGCTCTTGGGTTGCAGGAAATTAAATGCCTGTTGGTTGTCTCTGAGGGTAGTAAAGAAAGACTTCAGGAGCCTTATTAGACTTTATTTCCATTTCTCTCCATGTTGAAGGAATACTAAATAACTCCATCTGAGTGGATTTGGAGTATCTGTCATTTGCTTATCTCCATAGTATAGATTATTACATGTTCAAAACAGGAAAAAAGTCTTATTTATTTTCTCATTTTCTTTACTTTTCACTTTTTTTCTGTACCTTTTATCTTGCAGTTGTAAACAGCTTGGGCAGCTGGACTATTGCTTCTCTCCAGTTTCACTGCCCCAAATCCAGTCCCTGAGACTCTCTTTAGAAATCCTGACAAGAACTATCTCCCACAAATTTTTGCTCTAAGCTCACGTTTCTGCAGCTGTAAATCTCCAGGAAAAAGGGGATTGTTTTTCATCTTCATTCTGGCCTCAAAAGAGTTTTTCTCTCGTGAGTTTTGCACCTCTTTCTCTGAAGCCTCCCAGCCTAAGGAGAGCCAAGCACAAAGCAAAGGTAGGATGAAGCCTCCCTGTCATTGAACTTGCCCTTAAATCAGCCCCTTAAACTCCTCCACTGAGTCCTTGCACCAAGAAGACTACAAGTCCTCTGACTCTAGAAACTGGACAAAAGAAAATAATTGACTTTCAGCGAAGAAAAGCAGCTTTCTCTTGGACTGCTACCTGGCGTTATACTCCTGATTGTACTGTGACTTCCTGGGGCTATGGAGCAGGTTGTAAAATGTAGGTGTTAGCAGAAAGGTGGATGTAAGTGAGGTTAGGGAATGAGACAGAGGGGGCTGTTTCTCATTTTCCTGAAAACAGCACCTCCATCACAAAAAGCCTCTTGGCTTGCTGCAAGTGTTGGAATTGATGATTTTTGAATTTTCTGTTTACATGGGATATTTCTCTTTTATATTCTGTGTATTAAAATACATTCTAAATGATTGTTATGTCACAGGAAAATGGCATAGCTATTTTAGTAATTTTCTGTTTTATAGATTCATAAGCTTTGGGGCCAGAAGGGATTATTACGATACATGGAGCTGTGGCCAAAGTCACTTGCCTGATGATTCCCTGCTTCAAGCCCAGCGTTTCTGGCCAAGTGACAATCCATCTTTGCACAGAGAGAAGCTCTGTCAGAACCAGGGAGCCCTAAATGCTGGAGAATTTACATCCCCTACAGGCACCTCAGACCTGTGTGGAGGTGCTTGGCAGTTTCCCCCCCACCCCCAGCTGTGCTGAAAGAGTCAGTGGAGCAGACCATGTTCCACTATGGCTGGGTCCAAGGTAACTTTCCTTAACACAGAGCTCTCTTCATAGCAGGAAGAAAAAAAAATCTCTGCTTCAACTGTTTCCTTACTAATATCTGGAGCAATTGCAGAGAAAGGCTGGGCTGCAGCACCATTGCAGCTGGCTGCTGCCATCGGGAGCAGGATTGCACAGAACTCACCCTGTCCACCTCCTCCCTTCTACCTAAGGGCCCTGGTGTCTGTAACATCCAGGGCAGCACAGCAGGATGTCACAGACTCTGCCAGAATCCTGGAGCTTTTCATTTATTTTCTTTTTCTGTGAGAAGAAATGCCTAGAGTTGGGACCTGGGGTCCTTTGCTGAAGCAGCAGCCACTCCAGCCTCCGTGGTGTGAGGACCAGTGAATTGCTCCAATGCAAGTTGTCAGTCTGCTGTCTCCAATCCTCTGTGGGGTTTTATAAGCGCAGTGGGCAAATAGACCCGATTCATTCCCCATGTCCTGGGCTGCAAGGGAGGCAGCAGGCCCAGGGCCAGGCCCCTTAGACCTGCTGCAAAGAGGCTGCTGGCTGTTGTGGCACCATGAGCTGTTTCACCTGCATGCACAGCACGGGACTAGGAATTAAGTGGGCTCTAATTTTATCGTCAGGGTTCATTAGGTTAATTAAATACTCTGGACGCAGTCTGTTAATCAGCTTTGGAAAGTGGTTTCAGCAGGAGTCAAGGAGTTGCTCAGAAGCCGCTCAGCTAATGGCGCTAAATCCAATTTCATGCAAGGGCACAGAGACAGGAAGTGATTAATGGGTTTCATATCCCTCTATCTGCGGGGATCGTCCCCAGCTCCCCGGTGCCGGAGGGACTGGGTCATTGCTGTCTGGCAGTGTGGCAGAACCTGGCAGAGCCCTTTGCTCCATGAAACAATCTTGGGATCTGGGCAAGGGAGAGGAAAAGTTTTTCAGTGCTGGAGTCAGCATCCCAATGACAAGCAAGGCCAGCCCATCTGCTCAGGTGACACCAGCCACTAACAACGGCAGTGTCTCCCCCTCAGCCCCACCCCGTTCCACCGAGGTTTCAGCTGGAAGAGATACTGATTCTGAGAGTAGAGAGCAATCCAGTGCTGCATTGAGGCAGGGCAATGGTTTCAGGGACCAGCAAAAAGTTTGCCATGAAAATATATTGCTGGATCCAATGATCTAATGTCATTTGGAAAGGATTTCCATTTTCATGTGTCTGAGAGGAAGAATAGAGACACCAACTTCCAAAAAACTCTCCTGGGCTATTCCCTCCTCTCTCCCCAGAACACAAAGAGTGACTTTGAAATATGAAACAGCGTTGACTGCAAATAAGTTAAAATAAAAGTACTTGTTTTGTGACCCAAAGGATTACTTGTTGGGAAAATTATCACCTGAACAAGTAGGAAGCTGAGATTGGTGGTGGCTTGAAGTCTGGGCTCCACGCAGGGCAGTCACACAGCTCTCCGTGTGGCAGGGAATGCCCTCAGGCTGCTTAGCATAGGCAAGAGATGGGAGGGTGATTAGAAAAAAGTGTATTTTCCCCCATCACATGAGAAGCAGGAGAGAAGTTGAACATCAGTGAATGCTCCAGCTAAGCATGTTGACTGAAGGGCCAGAAAGGTGCTAGTGAAGGACTGAACTGGGCTAGCACTGAGAATAGCAAACTTCAAAACTTCATCACAGCAAATAAAGGGCATATTTACTGGGATTCAGTGGTTTAATGTGGACACTAGGGAGAAAATTCATCTCCATCCTCTGACTTTTAATGAAGACTCTGATAATCTGATTATCTGATCAGGTAATTCTGATTTTGCCCTTTGATGAGATTATGATTTTGGCTGGTAAAGGCAACAATACAGATGTGAAATAGGTTGGCTTTCCTTGCATTTGAGTCTGGGTGGCCCAACAGTCTGATTTTAAAAGTTATTGAGAAAAGAGACATCATGTGAATTAAAACATAGCTGACAAGCTCACTTTAAGATGCCAGCATGAGCCAGATACCTTCAGCTGACAGTATTGCTGGGGTGTAGGGGGTCAGGGCTTGGCATTTCTGCCGGGAGCGTCACTGCTGGCAGTGTTTGTCACTCAGCCAGGATGAGCCAAGCACACATGATGGTGAGCACTGGGCTGAACTTCGCAGACTATGCTGAACAGAAAGCACAAGGGTGGAGGTTTTTCATGTTGCTCCCCTTCCCTGGGCTGATCTAAAGTCACTCTCAGCTTCTCCTTGTACAACCTGTGCTCCTGGCTTGGCCAGCGCTTTGGCCCCAGTGGAATCCTTCCAGGATGTCCCTGTCCTTTTGCCAGCAAGGCCAAGCCATTTCCAGGTCTGCAGGTGCACACAGGCATTTTTCTCCCATCAACACATAAACCTGGGCGATGGTATTTTAAAAGCATGAACTCATCTGTGTGTGCTTTTCTTACGGACAGTAATTTCAGCACGTGTTCGGGCTGCTGAAGTGCCTTGTAGCACTGGAGTTGTGCTCTCCCATATTTGTTAAAGGACAGGATTATTTTCCATTGATTTCGGGCTAGTCACAGAAAGAAAAGCAACATCTGCTGATTGAATGGGCTCCCAAGGAGAATTAACCATTCTCACACACAAAAGAATGGGAAAGAGTTGAACCAGCAAGATTCTCTTTAGATAGAACATTTATTTTTAGAGCCTCGTGTGGCCCCATCCATCCCTCCCTTCTTTCTGCCCGATTCCACTGGCATCAGCTTTTTTTAAACTCCCCATCATCCCCATTCCCACATCTTGACCCCCTCAATGACTGAGTCACTCAGGAAAAAATGGAATTTCTATCATGTCATCCATCTACAGTGCACATGAACTTGTTTCCCAGCAAAATGAGTGCAACGGAGATGATTTGAATCCATGCCAAGGTTACCCACAACACACAAGTCAGCTGCACAAAGGTGGAGCGGGGAGCCCCGGTAATAAGATGGAAGCAATATAGAAAAGTGTCCTAACAAGAGTGTGGCAATTAGGACTGCGCTGTTTGTTTCCTTTCCCGTGAAGAGACAAGCCGTAAATCAGGGAGGCATCTGCCATGCAGGATCCAAGGGCTCTCAAAGCAGTATGAAAGAGACATCCATCATTGTTAGCAGAAGAAGGATTTGAGTTTAAATTACAGATGTTCAAACTATGCATTTGCAATTGTTTGGGAACAAAGTCCTCTTTAATTTCTCCCCTGGCTCTGGAAGGGGGCTGAGCTGGCTACAGCAGAATTCAGCTGATGCCTAATCAGGCCCTAAAAGGAGCAGAAAAGGAAAACTAATTGGGGACCCCAGGGCTCTGGTGCATAGCTGCTCCCTCCCGCTGAGCACCTGCATGCACTCTCTCACCCTCCTTGCCTTCTTTCCTTCGTGGGCATTTTTCCACGGTATGTTTCCAAAATAACCTGGTCCTTGAAACATAAATAAGGCAAGGGAGGGAAAATTTCAAGAGCTTTCTTCCTGCTGATCACTCCCACAGGCAGGTTGTTCATCCCATTGACCTCTCTGTGCTTCCTCCAGCACAAAATCCTCCTGAAGGGAAGCAGATCATGAATGCCCAAGGAATGAAGGCACCTTCCCACATGCCTGGTCCTCTGAAACCTGAGGGACTTGCTCACAGCCCAGAACAAATCTCTTGTCCCATATTTTTGGACAGACGACCTTCCTTGGATGCCATCTCTGGCCAAAGCTGTGAAAATTGTTCACACTGGATCCCAACTTCCAGCTCCTCCTGCGAGGCTTAATCATACCCCTGTCCCCATCCCACAGCCTGCAGGTACATCCCCGTTTCCTCTTATCCATCACCCCATTGGCATGTCCAGCACATTTCCGTATCTCTTCCCACACTTCCTTCTGTCCATCTGTCCCAGCAGCAGTAAGCAGTTGAGATCCCAGGCACCCACCTGAGCTGCTTGTGCCTCCTTTCACCAGTGTCCAGAGACAGTGAAATTGTATAAATTCCATGGTGAATGGAAGCTAGGACTATTAACTGTGCTGCCTTTCATTCTCCCCTGGCATTTATAGTCACTGGGATTTGGAGGCTGATATAGATTATTCTTTCATACAAATATATCTCCAGGCAAGAAAGTTGAGCTGCAAGCACAAAAATGTTCACTGCCCAGATATGAGAGGCCCCTTAGGAGATTATATCAGAGCTACAGAGCTAGCACGTAAAATATGTGAGAAAGAGGGTGAAATGTTGCCTTTGCAGGCCAGTGCCTATCAACAGGCTATGGGAAGGGCTGTGGGAGAAAGGCAGAGCTGGGAGAGGTTTTCCAAATGTGAGTAGGGATTGACACATGTCCCCAAACGTGCACTTGGATGCGAAAGGAGGTGTTTGCTGTGGACTTTGCCCGAGCAGGGCTGGGCACAGGGAGTGTTTCTGGGAATGCTGCACTCATCAGCAGGCACCAGCCTGTAGCACTCAGGGATGGCTGTGTTTTGTGCACCTGTAGGGTTTTCACATCTTCTCCTTGCTCAGGAAGAGGTGTGCACACTCTCATGTTTGTCACAGCTGAGCACCAACCACTCAGACTCAGAAGAAGGGATGGTCCCTCAGCCCTCATCTCACCACCCTCATAAGTCACCATATGCCAATCCCCAGATAAAAGCAGGCTTGTGTCAGAATTAATCATTCTGGCAGTTTACAAGGCAATTAAAGGAAGGGGCCATGTGTCTGATTTTACAGCAAATAAGCCCTGGTAAATTACAAACATATCAAAGGTAGTTCTAATTAGCTGCAGTGATCCACAGGGGAGAGCACCCAGGATGACGCCTCCTCCTCTGCTCGGTGTCCTGCACTTGGGAACTGGGCAAAATCATGTCTGAAGATCATAAGCTGCATTCCCAAATGAAGAATGCCAAATAGCGTGTTTATTTATCAAGCACAAGTGGGGAACTGCTACAAGAAGCCTGACAGCTAGATGTGGCAATTAACATATAATTTGAATATGTCTATTTGCTTGCCACATAAATTAAGAAGATGCCCTTCTTGCTCCATGGTTTAGAAGCTGAGAAAAGACATATTCCTTCTTGCATCTGCTGCAACATAAAAGCCGTGGCTAACATTGTATCCTCTGGATTGTGATCATAAGAACAAGGTTAGTCTGGAGTCCCTGGTGCCCTGAGCACTTCCTACAGAGATGGAAGGGCTAACTGTATAATTGCTCTACACAGAGACAAAAACCAACTTTCAGACCTTTCCTTCTGTAGCGATTCTGCCTTCAGAACAGTGTCACGATGAACCAAAATTGAATTTCAGGCCCAGGGCTTGGAGATCCAGCATCTGGATGTGTCACACACTTGGAGTGGCTGTGTGCTGACACAGCCCTCCCTGCCAAGCTCTGGGATTGCCCTCACTTCAGGTCCTTGCTCTATTTTTCTAGGGCATCTGCAATTGTTATTCCCACTGCTGTAGACAGCCCTAGCCTCTCATGGGCAGGGGAACCTGCCAGCTACCTGGAAACAGTTGTTGGCTTCTTCCAGATGTTTTTTTTCTTTAACCTTCCATGACCTGGCAGCATGGGGCAGTTTGCTTCACTCATTGGGAGCACCTGGAGCAGTGGTGATTTAAGGGGATGTTGCTCTATTTGCAGTCAAGTGGTCTGTCCTGGCTAGGGCTGATGGCAGGTCGTTGGTGGGTAGAAGTGGTTAAGCTGTGCCCTGTGTGCAGCTCTCATCAGCTTGCAGACATTTTCCAGTTGTGGTTAGGCACAACCTAGATGCTCTGGGAGTTGGGGAAGAAGCTGAGCCCTGGGGCTGCAGGCTGTTGCTGTGGGGATGGGAAATATTGAATATTGAGAAGGTAAGTACTGATTTTTACAATCTGTTAATATGGTTATTTATAAACTCACTGACAACCAATACACCTCATCATGCTGAGAATGGTCAAAACTGATATTTATGCAGTGTGTTTTTCTCATAATACCATATCGGGGTGTTTATTATTAATGGGCCAGTGAGATTAGAGCAAGATGAATATTGTATGGGATGGCTCCTGTGTGGCTGTGAGATGTTCAAGAGGTGTAGGTATTGCTCCAGTCTGCTGTGGGAGTACTCCTGCTCATATTTGGAGCAATGTGGGAGGTTCCCAGGGATGGGCTCCCGCTGGCAATAGCTCCCTTCCATGGCAATGGGACTCTGGGTGCCCCAAACCTTCCAGGCTCTTGTGGCTGGCTTGCAGACTTTGATGGGGCTGGAAGGGAGTAATGTTAATTTTATTCAGCACCTGCTCTGCTCCGGGGAGTGTATTTGTTTCAGAAGCACCATGTGTTTGTCTATCTGAAACAAAAACATTTCAAGACTTGGGGTTTGTGGAGAACTTTCATAAGCTGGCAATAATTTCAAATTGAATGGAAATCATTGTGCAAAGAGTCAAAATGTCTCTGAAGAGAAAATCTGAGTTTTAAGGTGGATTCATTAGGAGTCTGTCTGCACCCCAGTGGATACCAAAGATGCGCCTGTGTTTTTTAAAAACAGCTCTGAAACTCTGCCCAGTCTCACCTCTAAAATAATTAAATGCATACATAAGATTGTGCCTGATGAGGAGCTCTGCCAGCTCATCAGAATAAAATGTCAGCAAATGCCAGCAAGTTCCTGACCTTAATTTCAGCAGACTTGCCTTCTTCCCCTTGCTGAAGTGTTTTACTTCCTTCCCAGCCCTTGCCATTTCGATGTTGATCATCCGGTTTTATTGGGTAGAAAAAGCATCTGCCCGGGGTGCTGACCCACATGCCTTGCTTGGCGCTTCTTCCACCTGGGGCTGTGCAGGTAACTGGAGAGACAAAGAGACTCCTGGCCCAAGCCTGCCATGGGCTCATAGCCAGTGAGCTTTGGGATGCTCTCATGCTGCACAGTTGTGTACCCTACTGCACTTTCCAATTGGTGGACCATGACCCTAAAAGATGTTGCTGCTATAGGATTTTGTGGAAGGATGTTAAAGCAACTGGGAGCACCTAACTATGAGCTGGATCCTACCTTTCCCGTCTGAATGCCTGCCTGAGGGCCAATTTGCTTTACAAATTATTGTACAGAGTCTGCCATCTGCTCACTTCTTCTCACAGCCATGCCCTGTGATGTTTGCTTTTCCCACCTGCATCCAGCACAGTAAAAAATATTTGCATCCCTGGCCAAAAGCTCTTTTATTACCGCTCTGGCAGAAGGAGCCTCCTGAGCCCAAGCAATGCACAGGGTATTTTCCCCAAAAACCACTGTGCTATGGAAGCAACGTGGGCAGTGGTGGCTGTGGGGTGCATCAACTCCCTCTCTTTGAGAGTGCAGGCAGCAAGAGGAGGGGTGTACCAGCCTCCTGGGGCTCAGGTGCTTTTCACTGTTACCTTTGCAGGTTGCTGTCCTCTCCTCCCACAGTGATGTGGCACAAGAGTTGCAGGGAAAGTTTTAGGGAAGGTTGCAGCTTTCCCATGCTGACATCATCAGTGTTTTAGGCAAATATTACGCTTTAGGTTAGATAAAGGACTGCGGGTTGTTCTGTTATAGACTGTGAATATTACAGTAACAAATAGGACTTTCTTCTGGAAATAGTGCAGTTATTTCACAATGCTTTGTTTGGTTGGGGGTTTTTTTGTTTGTTTGTTTGTTTTGGGTTTTTTTGTTTGTTTTGTTGTTGTTGTTGTTGTTGTTGTTTTGTAACAGACTAGACAGTGGAAACTGACTCTTGCAGGCCAGGTTGTCTTAATAAAATATTTGCACAATATTAACTGTTTTCTAGCCCTGAAACCTACCAAAAGTGTGGGATGCTTTGGAAACCACTGTGGGCAAACTTAAACTACCCTGACAAACTCTTTTGGACCTTTGCTTTTGGGGTTTGTGGCCCGCTGCAGACCAATTCACAGATGTGTTCCCAAGTGAGGGACAGTCTCTTCCCACTGCAGCCCATGATATCCCAGCTGCTGCTTCTGGGGGGGGCTCCTTAGCTGGCACACAGTGACATGCTTTTTGGTCTTACTTTTGCATAAGCAGTGCAAGAACATCCTCTCGAGGATGCCAAAGGCAGTGAATGGCCGGCGGGGCGGTTTCCCTGGGGCAGTGCACAGGCAGAACATCACTCCTCGCGCCCCTATGCACACACACCGAAAGCTGAGGCGAGGCTGAGGAAGGCTTTGGGCTTTCCGTGCCGCATTTCCCGGTCTTCCCAGGAGATGGCAGGCCAGCCTTACAAATCCACACCCCGCAACCCAACCTGCGCCGGGAGAGGCGGCAGCGGGACCGAGCCGCTTTCTCCGCCGCCCGCTGCTGTCTCCTGCGCTGCTCGAAGCCTCGACAATGGATGAGTCCTTCGAAGTGTCCCTGTAGGTGGCTCAGTGTCGCATAGCCCTGTCCCTTGCCATCCGCCGCCCAGCCCTGGTGGGGTCCCCTCGGGCTCGGGGGACACCTCAGACCCCGAGGGGGGGGGGCACGCGGGCGAGCCCCGGTCATGCCACCGACTGGGGACAGACGGGGCTGTGACAACCAGCAAACCGGTTACACAACTTCAACGGGTTATTCCAGGGCTCCTAATTATTGACTTTGAAAGGGAGGAAACAGGCTCTGGACTCGGAACAAACAGGAGTGTGAGAGTTTAGTTCTCTCCCTATCCTTCTCGGATCTCCTGTACCGTGTGGTGGTGGTGGGCTTGGCTTGGCATCCTGGGATTAGCAGTCCGAAAAGGCTCTCCCAGGAAGAGGTGGTGTTTTGGCAGGCCTGGGATAACGGCAGGGTGTGTAAGGTCATTGATCCCAGGAAAAAAAAAAAGATACAGTTAATTTTTGTTACATAACAAGAAGGTGGAATCATGTGAAATGCTGCAGGTATCGTAAACTGCCTGTGTGACTTTAGCTGGAGTACCACCTGATGAAGCAAGTCCCCCCCCCAGTCACACCTTGGGCAACAGGCAGGTGTGTTTGGGGCAAACCAATTGCAGAGGAGCTGCTGTTTCCTGTGCTGCAGCAGTGCCAAGCTGCTAGTGTGAGAGACACACGAGTAACTGCAGAGGGGGACTTGTCCCTTGGTTCAACCCCAATATTTTAAGAGCAGTCTCCAGGCACTGTGGTAGTCACTGAGAACAGATGCTGTGCTGTGGGAGAAGCCAGAGGAGCAACCTACCGACTGCCCAGGGGGTCTTTGAGCAGTCCCAGCACTGCCATGCAAACCCACCAGGACTACTTGGGAGAAGCTGGTTTGCTCCCCAGACTCTGAAGGCTTTCCATCAAACACCCGTGCCTGCACATAGGGGAACACCTCCCCGAGGATGCCATTCACTGAAGAGATGCTCACAAGCCCTCCCACACGGGAATTCAATCCTTCACCAAATCCACGGGGCTTTGCTGGCTGTGGAAAGCCTGCAGCCTGCAAGAATGTGTGTCTTTAATCAAATTCAGCACAGGAACAGGGCTCCAGAGAGGCTGTGGGATCTTATCCCTGCGGATACTTGCAATACACCTAGACATAGCCCTGAGCTGCTGCTCTTGTCTCTGAGCTTGCCCTACTGGGAGCAAGCATTGGACTAGAGACTCTCGGGAGACTTCTCTGGTGACTGTATGTATCATTTCTAGCACTTGGGACTTCAGTGTTGTCAGCTAAACCTTTGCTAGAGATAATTATAAAACTTCATCAAGAACCTAGAGCATCAAACACTGGAGAGCACATCCAGGCTCAAGACTTTCTCACCACTGCCTTCTACCTGTCCCAGGCTGAAGCAAGTTCAAGTGGGTATTCAGTTCTCTGCACTTTTTTCCCCAGGGATCTCTGCAGGTGCAGTCACCAAGATGCTGCAGCACACAGTGCTGATCCTCTGCCCTCTTCTAAAAACAGGAGTAAAGGTTTCCAAGAGCCCAGGACTTGCTGGTACCTTGTCTTCAATGGGCATTCATCGCTTGATTCATTTGTCCAAGCGCTGACAGCCCTGTGAGATTCCCTCCCTGGGTCAGGCACAAGGAAATTGGCACCACAGCCACTGTTCCCATACAAGTCTCATGGGCATGGTGGAGCACAGGGATTTCTCAGCTTGTTGTGTAAGTGTGCCCACACTTTTACCTGAGCCTCTGAGGGTGGTGGAAAGCCCACTCTGTTTTGAGGGGAACAATAAGTTTTTCAGCTGTGATTGGCTCTGAACTCTTGACTGACTATGAGCTCTAAACTCAAAGGAAGGTCACCACCATTGATTCAGTATGAAAAATCAGTGGCCCTGGATCTGCTCTGCCCAGGAAAGGGTCAGCAGCTGGCATTGGTCTTCACATTGCATTTAGAAACCCAAGGGTAATGGGCTGTGGCTGTAGGATCATGTAAGCGCAGCAAGGCAAGGACTTGGGGAACTGTGAGTCTCCTGCAGAGCGCAAGGACCCATCTGTCCTGGGAAAGGCTTGTTCCAAGTGCCTCTGAGGCCATTGTGAGCTCTTCATGCATATTGCCGGGAGATGAGCTCTACAGTATTTGTGGTATTCAAACATAGAAGGATGGAGCCCTTCCTGAGGGTGCACTGTGCTTGTGGGGATAAGGGGTGCAACAGCTTGGACTTGTGGTCAGATCTCTGTGAGCAGGTCATCTGGAAAGCAACTCCGTGGTGCTCTCGGGGGAGGCGGGGTGGGGCACACTCACTGCTTTTGGGGCTTTTATAAGGGAGGGCACAATAGGGCCAGGTCTGGTCGCAAGGCCTTTCTTTAGGCGCAAGATAGATATTTTCCACTTCCAGCTTGCTTGGTTTCCACCGTGTCCGGTGTTCATACAGAGATTTGTCAGCAGTTCCCTGGCCCCAGCGACCGCCGCACCCGGCTCCCCCAGCCCGGAGGGATGCGCGTCCCGCTCCCAGCAGCGGGCTCGCCCTGTGCTTCCCGGGGGGCGCGGCCGGCGCTGCCCACTGCCACCGAGACCCTTCCCGAAGCATTGTTTTCCATTTTTCCCTTTTTTTTCTTCC